>NC_142317.1:35073571-35238214 GCF_054855325.1 Carica papaya
AGCAAGGAATTCAATTATTTACAGCTATAAGCATGGTTTTTCTGGGTTTGCTGCAAAGCTGACAAAGTCTCAGGCTGAAGAAATTGCAGGTGAAACAATTTTCTCGACACTGGATAATTTTTCTGCAACGTAGTAACTTATCATCATCAGCCTTGAATTGCAGAGCTTCCTGGTGTTATCCAGGTAATTCCGAATAGAATTCACAAGCTTCATACAACCAGAAGCTGGGAATTCATTGGCCTCCACCAGCATTCTTCGAGAAATCTTGTTACAGGAAGCAGTATGGGTGAAGGAACTATCATTGGTGTGATAGATTCAGGTATAAACACCATCAAAGTTTCAGCTTCAAACACCCTCAACTGACAGATAATTAAGCTCAAAAAATCTTGCAGGCATTTGGCCAGAATCTGAAAGTTTCAGCGACAAAGGCATGGGACTAGTCCCGTCTCATTGGAAAGGAAAATGTCAAGAGGGAGAGCAATTCAGCTCCTCCAATTGCAACAAAAAGATCATCGGGGCTCGCTGGTTCGTGAAAGGAGTTATCAATGAGATCAACAAGCCTATTAACACAAGCAAAACCGGGGATTTTCTGTCACCAAGAGATGGAATTGGACATGGCACTCATACAGCTTCGACAGCAGCAGGCTATTTTGTTGAGAAAGCAAACTATAGAGGACTAGCAGCAGGTTTAGCCAGAGGAGGAGCACCTCTCGCTCACCTAGCGATTTACAAGGCTTGCTGGGCCATCAAAGTGGGATTCTGCGCAGATGCTGATCTTCTAAAGGCATTTGACAAAGCAATACAAGATGGTGTTGATATTATATCAGTATCTATTGGAAGTGAAATTCCACTGTTTTCGTATAATGATCATCGTGATTCCATTGCGATAGGCTCCTTCCACGCAACTCTCCGGGGGATAACTGTTGTTACTTCAGCTGGAAATGATGGTCCTATCTCCCAAACAGTTGTAAATGCTGCACCTTGGCTCATTACAGTAGCTGCTACAACAATTGACCGTGCCTTCCCAACTGCAATAACACTTGGAAATCGCCACATTCTCTGGGTAAATACATGATTCTTGCACTTCGTTCAGCTGATTCCGTCAAGATTTCTAGTGGGTGTTCTTTTTTTTTTGCAGGGTCAGTCTATTCCAATCAACAAACAAGTTCATGGATTCACTGGCCTAACATACTCCGAACGAATAGCTTTGGACTCAACTGAATTGTGAGACCTTTATCTTGCATTTTTTTGCTCAAATATTTTTCTTTTTTATCTTTGTTGGCATCTTCTGCAATCCAAAATGTCCTGTGTCATGTCCGTGTAGCGAGGACTGCCAATCCGGAGGTCTAAATGCGACTTTAGCGGCAGGAAAAATCATACTTTGTTTTGCAAAATCAGAAACACAGGGTATGAATTCTGCAGCGTCCATTGTGGCAGAAGCAGGAGGGGTTGGACTGATATTTGCGCAGTTTCACAATAATGGCCTTGGATCATGTGATTCAATTCCTTGTATTAAAGTAGATTATGAAGTAGGAACAGAAATACTTTCTTACATCAGGAGAGCAAGGTAAGGAATTATGAGACTAAACAATGCCTGTTTAATAGAAATGAAACAAACTGATAGGTTTCATTTTCAAAGGTCTCCTATTGCAAAACTGAGCCTTCCAAAGACTGTTATTGGCCAATGGGCATCGCCACGAGTCGCATCTTTCTCGTCTAGAGGACCTAGTTCCATGTCTCCAGAAGTGCTAAAGGTAGTTTCATGGTTCAGATGTTAGTCAAACTGCTTAACTAGCCCCTCCAGTGAGTCTATTGTTTACTTCTACTTCCACGAGATAGTAAATTGCAAAAAGAAAATAAAAACTCATCTTAGAAAACTTTAAATCACAAGGGGTCAAATGAAAATTTTCTCTTCTTTTTATTATTGTTTACAGTTCACCATTACCTTAATGTTTGATAAATTGTGGTAGCCTGACATTGCTGCACCTGGTGTGGACATCTTAGCTGCGTTTCCACCGGTCAGAAAGCAAGGGAAAGGCCAGTATGCATTATTATCTGGAACTTCAATGGCATGTCCTCATGTGGCTGGAATAGCAGCTCTTATTAAATCCATCCACCACAATTGGTCTCCTGCAGCCATAAGATCAGCTCTTGTCACTACTGGTAAGTAAGTTCTGATTCAAAAACTTGTACTCAAATTATTAGTATAACGTTGCTTGAGCACTTATGTGGACCTCAACAATCACTTATCTTTCCAATATGAGACTCGGGTATTACACTAACGGTAGACAAATCACTTCCCACTGCTGTAGCTTCTCAAACTGGGACAGATGGAGCAAGCATTTATGAGGAGGGTCCAAGGCGAAAACAGGCAGACCCTTTTGACATTGGTGGAGGACAAGTGAATCCCATCAAAGCCATGGATCCAGGCCTAATCTACAATATCTCAACACAAGATTACATCGAGTTCCTATGCTCCATTGGTTACAGCAACAAATCCATCACCAACCTTACCAAGTCCACAACTGGTTGCACCGAAAACAGACGATCGAGTCTGAACCTAAACCTGCCTTCCATCACAATTCCAAACCTCAAAAGCAGAACAACAGTGACAAGAAAGGTTACAAATGTAGGCCGTAATGTGAATTCACAGTATAAAGCCGTAGTAAGAGCTCCTTATGGAGTTAAAATGAAAGTAGAGCCTGAAACCTTGAGTTTTAACTTGACTGTCAAGGTTCTTTCCTTTAAAGTTAGCTTCTTTAAGAAGCAGAAAGTTCATGGGGATTATAAGTTCGGGAGCTTGACATGGGAAGATGGTGAACATGTTGTGAGGATTCCGGTTGCTGTTCGTGTAATTCGATATGAATCTTATTCTGATATTTGAGTCAATATGAATAAATATGAAATTTTTCGAGTTCGGTCACATTCTTCTAATTATTAAACATTGAAATTTGATTATATTTTTGGAGAATTTTTTTATTTTTACAATATATTTTTTATAATTTATCTATTTATAGATATCTATAATATTTAAATTTTTTAAGTACTTGATAAAATATTACGAAAATAAAAATTTAATAGTTTATAAAATTTATAAGTTCTCTCAATATTATTGATGAATTATATTTTTATATAATATATTTTTTTCTGTTTATTTAGATCTTTACTAAATATATAAATAAATTAACACGATATATAATATCATATTTTCTAAATATTTTAACCACTTATTTTTTATACAAATATATATCAATCTATATGTTGTTGAAGGGTTTATAAGTTCATATAAATTATGTCATATACCCTTATAATATAGAAGACAATTATCATATTAGTTCTTAAAATTTTGCATTTGTTACTGTTTTATATCTAGTTTTTGTTATTATAATTTAAATCATCTAAAAAACATTGCCATGTAAAAAGAGCACAAGAAGTGATAACTCAATTATAAGCATATATATATATATATATATATTCATAGAAAACCACTTCATTATGCTTGTTAAATGTAGAATCCAGAACCTGAAACTATTGTAGTATGACAGCCAGCAAAAATGGAATGGTGGTGCCTTCTCATTTCTCAACAAGCTTTGAATTTTCACTATGTTTTCTGAAACATGAGTGTAACGGTTAAAGAAACCATCAATGTATACATTTTCAGGAAGCTTACTGAGACTGTAAAACCAAAACTCTTCCTGACCGACCCTCTTCTCTATTTACATTTGTTAAGAAGATTGGCAAGGTTCCGAAGTTCCTCAAATGCATGCATTGTTTCTGCATCGAATCCTCCTGCAAACTGCAACAAGCAGAAACCAATCAGCATTCCGAACTGTACTGAATCATTCGACAAGAATTTTCGTTTCTCATATTTGAAAATTTCAAGAGTTCATCCTGATTATTCAAATATCATGTCTCATTGAGGTCTTTTGTCTTATGATACTAAACTCTTTAGTGAAAAACATTTCTCGAGTATCAGTCTAATAACCCTCTAAATTCTAGAAAGTGATAACATTAAAATATTTTAAGATCTTAAATTTTGTGAATCTTTAATTCTCATCCATGTCGAGTATAGATTTATGACTGATTTTTCTAGAGGAAAGACATAGTACTATATATGCCTCGAAGAGAAATTCAATACATTCCTACTAGAAAACTGAAGTAATCACATTACGAATCCGGCCTATCAACTCATTGACACAAGCATAAGAAAGAATACCAAAAAATTTATACTGCCAACAAGGTCCTTCATTTTCAATCTTTTGAATGTTTTGGATGCTAAAATCCCATAATTAGTGTTTACTTTCTAGAATCTAATTTTTAACTACCAAAATGAAGAAGGAAACTCGGGCTTGATTGGATAATGGTTTGTCATTCTACAAACCTGGTGAATTCTGAAAGCAAATCGTACTCCTTGGAGTAGCATATAATCCATTGAAGGATCTTTCTCTGATGCTGCCTTTGAATGAAGTTCCATTGCCACCCTCTTCATGTACTTCTTTGCCAATTTGACTGAAGCAAACTTAATCTGTGCTTATATAATCCACATTAGTCATTAAGAGAGTTAACGCTAGATTGTCGGTCTACCTAAGTCTTTCCCAAGCAAAACCATGAAACCACAGTCATATCTTTACCTTACTTATGCTGCCATTGTCGAGCATCCAGTCCGTGGGAATTTGAAATTCCTTGCAGCTACGCATCAATGATTCTCTAGTTCTGTGGAGATTGTAAACACTACGCTCCATCCTAAAGATGTAAATAAAACTTTTAAATATTCGTGGCTTAAAGATTTCTTAATATTTCGAAAGTAAAAATCGGAGAAAAATAAAAGGGATCATAGAAAGAAAGCCAGCACAACTTACTTCTCAGACAAAGCAACCATTTTCTTTAGAGCAATATCACAAGGAATTCTTGGATCATCTTTGTAGTAGGAAACTTCAGATTCCAGTTTCTTTAAATCTCTGTATCCGAATGCTGCTTCTCTTAAAGTGTCAGCCTTCTTCTCTGGCCAATCAAAGTGCTTTAGCACTGCCCTTTCGTCCACCTTCAAAAAGATTTACGCACAATTAGGAACACAAGTAATCGGCATTGATCTTGACAAGACACTACCAAAGAGATGTTTCATCATTTTTTCCTATTGTCTAAGTGAGCTTCAATTTTAAGATGTTCAATACAACTGAATTAAGAATAAATGGTTTCAAACCATTAATTTTATGTTATTGGGTCATGTTTGTACTCTATGCAAGATTTAGGAAATTTTCTTGGCTTTCTGATTGATATGTAAATATCTTATATATAAGTTAGCATCCCCTTCGGTTCCTTTATTAGTAATACTGTTTATTTTTCGAAGAAAAGTTCAATACAAATGAAATTCCTTTTTCCTTGTTATATCTTTTTCATTTGACATATCTGGTCTGGCAAAACACCTTGTGGTACCAAAGAACTATAAAACAAAGTTCAAGGAACCTGAAAATGCCAGTGACCCAATAGCTGTGAACAACTTACCAGAAAACAAAGTTCATCATCAAGCCATTTCACAAATTCCACGACATCTTCGATGTTCTGATAAACTGCATTATTCACCTCCCGTATTAGTGAGTTCACAAATTCCCCTTGAGTTTCTACATCTGCCTTTATCTATCCAAAAAGAAACAGAAGGTCAAACTGTCGAAACTAAAGAAGAGAAAAAAATAAGAAAATATTTAGGGGAGAGGAGAAGAAAAACAGATTAGTATAGATCTAAATACAGCATACTGTAGCTAAAAGAAACGAGGTGGATTCTTGTCGAAGATGAATTCACATAAAAACATTTGTTTATGCTCCCTTTGATAATTGAGATTCCAGGAAAAATAAACAGATAAGGGGAGAACACTTCAGATTACAAGTTAGTAGCAGCAGGAAATGAAGATTTGAAAACGTAAACCTTTTAGTTTCTCTTCTTGGTACTTAGACACTAAACCTGAAAAACCTATGATGATATATCTAACTAATAAACTAAGCTTTAAGTATGTAAAAGGAAGAGAAAATGGCATATTGGCATAGGAAGAGAAAATGGGCAGGCACTTACTGCAAGCAAATGTGATGATCGGTTTTCGATTTCACCAATCATGCTGCTACGAACATTTGCAACATCTGGAGCATCAGAGATTCCTCCATTTGAAGAGTCCTTTCTAGAATCCCTCTTCATGAGTGAATGATAAAACTCAACCACCTGCGGAGCTCTTTGCACCACTCCTGTGCTAGTACTAGCTGAGAACTTGGGAGGTGGTGGAGGTGGAGGTGGAGGTGGAGGTGGTGGAGGAATCTGAGATGAAACTTCCTGCTTAGGTCCGGTAGAATTGAAATACGAAGGCCTGGGAGGAGGGTTTGGAATACGCAAGGCTCTTTTCTCAACATCCAAAGAAGCTAAAGCTTTATTGGTTTCTTGACAATTCCCATTGAGATGAGCTCTTTGAACAGCACCCAGATCATATTTTTGAGAAACCGATGCTTCTGATTCTTTTTCCATCTCTTTTGTATTCATAAACACATCAGATTGCCTTCTTTTGTTCTGTGTCAACTCATCAATGCAGCACTTTGATCCACTTATGGAGTGTCTTCTAGGACTTCTTGCTTCCTCCAAATGAACCCAGTTTTTGTCCAAAAAATCATCTGGGTGCTCTACATTGGACAAATCCTCACTAGTAATAGGCCATTTCTTTAACTTTTTAATTAGCTTCACTCTATTTGATCCACTGTATTCTAAGAATTCATCCCTTTGATAAGGCAGTGAATGAACAGATTCACCATTTTTCTCAGCTGGATTAGGACTCGATACCTTATCAGAATTAAAACTCGAGCATGAACTACGAAGCTCATCGCGTAGACATGAATTAACCCATCTAAGATATGCAAGCTCCTCAACCTCATTTAACCTGCTCATTTGTAAACCCTCAACTTGTTTACACAGGTCTTCATTTGTGAGTCTTAGCATAGAAGCCTCAGCTTTGATCTTTGCTATAATCTCACTCTGGTAATAGCCAGGAAACAAGACAATGGAAAAAGGGTAAAGATAAACTCTGCTCAAAGAAATTCGAAGCTTTCACTTAATCACTCAACTATGTAAACTGACAGATCATAATAAGAAAACAGTGGACTAATCCAGGAATGTAAAGCTCCAATCTTTTTCAGAAAATTAAAACAGTACAATTTACTAGAATTTGATTGGTCAGTTTATCAATTATCAAATAGTTTAAAAAGTTCAAAAGTACCTCATTAACTTTGGCAAGGGAAGTTAATTGAGACTCCAAAGAAGAAAGCTTGCATGATAGATTCCTCTTCTCCATCTGCAACTCCTTGTTCAGCCTTCTCAATTCCAAAACTTCCATGTCACTTGCAGGCACCTCCTCTTTGCTTTCCGTGATGGAACCCAAGGCACCCAACTGCTCAGATAAAGCAGTCTTCTCTCTCTCCAACAATTTAACTCTTTCCACAAGTTCATCCACCTCATTTTTCTTCACCTCCAGGTTCCTTTCAAGATCCAACGTCATAGAATTCCTTTTCAATTCTGATATCTCTGCCTGCAACTTAGACTCCCTCTCTTTTGAATCTTGAAGCAAGCTCCTAAGGTGGTCCAATTCAATAAACAGGTCTCTTGACCCGGAGGAATGTCTCCGGTGAGTTGGGTAACCTTGTGGATGGACTTGGGAGACATTGGCTGAGCAGGATAAATCTCCCATAAGAGATCTTTTGACCCGAGATTGAGAAGAAATCTTCTGGTTAGCAATGTCGGAGTTTGTGAGAGGCGGCTTCTTAGCTGGGACTGTTGCTTGGGGCTTGGTTTTCTTGTCTGCCGTGAAACCTTTGACGATGTTTGATCCCCATGAAGACTTAGGTTTCAGAAGATTCCCACCACCGCTCTTAGTATTTTGAGCTTTTGGCGGCTGATTTTGATCAGAAAATTTGGAAGCTTTAACTCTACTTTCTGTTGGGTGTTCTTCTCTCATCTTCAACCCAAATTCTAACTTGCACTATTTAAGAAACTACACTCCAAAAATATGAATTTTCAAATTATGAAGCTTTCTGTTAACAGAAACCCGTAAGATTTCAGAAGAAAAAAGTTACAAGAAAATTCATTTGGGTAGCTGAAATTGAAAAGCTCTCCGTCAACAAAAACATCAAAACTTTACAGGAAAACTCAAAGTGGGTTGCTCTTACTTCAGAATCTGGACCTGAAACTGAAGCTAACCTCCCAATAAAAATCCACGAAGATGAAAACTCGAAAAGGAAACTCAAATCAAGGTAGCTCCTAAACCAAAAATAAGAACTTGGGTCCTTTCTTTTTTGTTGAAACTCTTGAAACTTCTCTTGGCGAGACCAAATGGGGCCTGATCAATCTTGATGACCTTCCTTTTTTCTGCTCCCCGTTAAATCAAAAGTTGGGTTTGAAGATTTGAAATTTGAAGAAGGCGTGGATAGAAGGAGTGAAAAATTGTTTAGGAAAAGCTCCTGTCCCAAGATCATATGAGGAATTTGTGAGAAAAGTTGCAGGCTTTTTCTCTTTTGTTCATTGCTCGCCTATTTTTGAACTTTTGAAATTTGAATCTCTGTTTTGTTTATTATTGTTATTATCATTTTCCCTTCTTGGGATTCTTTCCATGGTGGGAAGAGTCCGAGGATGGAACTGCAACGGTCGTATTTCCTTTGTTAAGGATATTTTTGTAATTTTCTACGAACTTCTTTTTAAATTCTCTATTTTAATTCTTTTTTTTAAAAAAAAATTAAAAATAGGATAAAATTAGCAAAAGATTAATAAAAACTAAATTGAGAATTATTTTATTTGATTTTTTTATATCTTTCGAAACGATTTCACAACTCGTATAAATCGGAATATAAAATCCCGTGAATTAACGTAAAAATTAAATTAAAGAAACATTATAAACTATATTATATTATATTAATAAACATCTATAAACGAAGATACAGATAATATAATTTTAGTTTTATAGTACTCTCCGTTATATATCTATTTCAAAAATAACTAATCACATCAATGTAGAAGTAAATACTAATTTAAAGAATAAATATGTCTATTTGTCGTTTGAACAAATTCGTTAAATTTTAATATTATCATTCTTTCAAAAAATTACGAGTAAAAAATAATTCAGGTGAAATATATTTTATTCTGTATCTTTTAACGTGTCATCATCATAACTGAATAATTCATACAACATTATTTTCATAAAGTATCGTTGTCAAATTTTTTATAAGAAATAAATTACATGTTTCTCGAATATGTTGAATTATTAATTTTAGTCATACATATCCTTAATTTATCTTACGTATAACAAGTATTTATACGTAATTTAAAGAAGTAATAGTTATTTATCATCAAAATTTACAACTCTTTCTATATAATCTAACATAGTAATATAGATATATATATATATAAAATTATATCTCCAACGAAATTTCAATGGTAATTCGGTGCAAATTATCTATTTAACATTACAAAATCGTTCATTAAATGTTAAATTCTCCCGACTCACATCAAATTAAATAAGAATTTTTACACACCCGTTAATTAACATATTGAAAATTACAATTTAAAATAAAAAATTACTAAAATACGAAAATTTGAGAACTTAACATTGCTGATAAGATTCGCGTTCGTTGTTTTTTATAATACTGAATATTTAAACATAATAATTTTTTTAAATTATGTAATTTTAGTGTAAACTAAATTTTTATGATTTGTAGAAATATGATAAGAACTTGTGAATAGTTGAAGAATTTACTTAAAGTTATAGCAAATGATCTCCTTTTTTTTATGTTCTTCCCCTCTTTTTTTCTCTCATATTTAGGACTTTCTAGTTTTTTTTAAAACTGAACTCCCACATGTAAACATATTCATATGGTGGGTCATAAAAAAAGTTTAGTTATTTACATTGAATTCTATAAGTAAAGGTTAAATTTTGTGAATGATACTCGTAGATTCATTGTCAAATGATAAATAATTATTTTTTTTGTTGGGTGTTAAAACATGTGGATTATGCAAACCTTGGGTTTTTTACTGTTTTTTTTTTATGTCGCAGACAGAAATGGGTAAGTATAAGAGATGGGGAATGAAATGTCTTTTGAGTTTCTGTGGAAATATCTTCAGACCTATTTCGCGCATGTAAAGCGACCGGCTTTCTCTCTTCTGGGTCAAGACTACTGCGAGCTGGGTGGTGATTGTAGTCCTTGCTAAGCCGTTTTTCGTTGGTAAAAAGTACTCGACCACTGGTATGTATATATATATTTTCACGTATAGGATTGGTCCTTCATCATCAATTTGAATCCCAGCTGGGTTTATCGTGATGTAGTTTTACAGTAACGGGAGAGAAATGGAGTTTTTTGGGGTTAGTTTGTGACTTAATTTGACTGAGCCTTGGTACTCTTTGGGGTTGTAGATTGAAATGGTTGTGATAATTATGACAAATTCTTTCATGGGTGTATCTTGTTTCCATAGAAGTGGGATTTATGGTTCTAGTTATAATGGGAAACTAGTTTCATCTTGTGGGTTTTCAAATTCACAGAAACTTATATATCGAGTTGGTTGGAGCAGAATAAATGTTGAAAAGATAAGATTTTTGGATTTTAGGATGCTTACTGTTGGAGCTGTTAATGCCTTATCCAAGGGGGAGACTGATAATGTTCTATCTGGTGGTGGGATTCTTGAAAAAGAGTTTGAGTTTAGGCCAACTTTTGATGAGTATTTGAAGACTCTGGAATCAGTTAGAACAGGGCGGGAAAAGAAGCAAACCCATAGATCAGATAGAGACAAGGTGAAGCATGATTCTAGTGGAAGTGATGTGCTGGAAACACCGATTTTGGAAAGAGGTGAAAAAGATGTGAAATTGAGGGATTCAGGTGGATTTCCAAAGGGAAAAAAGATGTCTAAAGTTGGCAAACACCAAGTGAATGGGAATGACAAGGGAATCGCTGCTCGAGAAGGTAAAGTGAGACATGACTTTGACCATGAAGAGAGGGGCATTGGAGAATCAAGGAATCGCTTAAATAGAGAAAAAAGAGGCAGAGACGAAATAGTACCAATTATAGTGGGAGGACAGGCCATGAAAACGAAACATTCTAAGGACTCCAGGTTGGGTAAGAGTAAGAAGCTTCAAGATCCTCAAGAAGGCTCCGTGATATCATATAATGCTCATAGCAAAGGAAGTACCATTGACAAGAAAGGGGAGTTAGGTCGTAACAGAACTTCCACAGATATGTTGGGGAGGAAAGAGAAAAGCTTCAAAGGAGAAAACTTTGGTGTTACACTTTCAAAGGACCGTATCCAGGCTGAGAGAGATGCCGAGAAGAGAACTGTATCAAGTAGTCTAAGGTTAATTAGAAGCAGCCAAAAAGCATCCGGCATTGAAAATTATGGTAGTAGTTTGGAAATGGAAAGAGCCGCCTTTAAGAATTTTGAGGAACCTATTGATGTTGTGAACAAGCCAGGAGTTCCAAGGATAGAAATGGAGGAGAGAATTCAGAAGTTAGCCAAATGGTACGGACTTTATGCTGTCTTCTTAGTTTCTGATCAGTACTTTTTTTATATTTAAGAAACTATTTTTATATAAGATAATTGGACTCGCTTTTAGCTATTAGAATTATATCTAAGGTCTCTTTATCATTGGCTTTGAGGCCAATACTTTTTAGCATCCTATTAAATAGAGACATCTTACTGATGGTTTATGGAAGCTAAGTCTGGGAATTAAGATCTGAAATGTCTGGCTTTTGTTCTTTCACTTCCCCGGACATCTAATCTGTATAATTTAATAGACATTGGTTCTGTGGACTTTATAGGGTTTTTGACTTGTACTAGCTTTTTCTAAGAACGGCACATCCTTGGTGCGAATTCCTTGTTTCCTGAGTAAATGATGTGGTTTTCAGTTAACATATCCAGTTTGAGGGATATAAAATCCTATTTCTTAACATAATTATGGTCTTTGTTTGCAGTTTTTTTCATAAGAAGTTTTGGATCTATGTTAATCTGCACCTTGTTTGCATTTTCGAGTTTCATTGCTTGCTGTACTTATTATATTCTGTCTGATTCATGTTAAATCAGTTTGTTTTAATAGGTTGAATGGTGCAGACATTGATGTACCTGAATGGACCTTTTCTAAGACGATGCGAAGTGCAAAAATCAAATATACAGACCATACTATATTGAGGGTGATCCAGATACTTGGTAAACTCGGAAACTGGAGGCGAGTTCTACAAGTAATTGAGTGGCTTCAAATGCGTGAACGTTTCAAATCCCACAAGCTCAGGTAAGTTTTTATGTTCAACTTATGATGGATAGCATGTGTTGCAATGTAACTGATTTTCTGCATTAACTAATTAAGATGTCGAATAAGTAGTTTACTGAAAAAATCCACATGAGCTTCTCTGTAATTTGAAATATATGAAATTTTCGTTGAGCCTGGGGAAGGTAATTCCTTGAAAATGCTTCTTTGGAAGTTATCAATTTTTTTAACATTTTCATTTGCTTGTCCGGGACTGGATGGGCAAAAGCAGTGCTTGTTGGTTCTTAGTTTTTATAATATATGTTGTTGTACCAAAATCGATTATTTATTTAGTTCTCTCAGGAAATTGTCGTCATGATATGTTAGTTCCTTTGACTAAGTGTCCTCATTATGCTCTAGATACATTTACACGACTGCTCTTCATGTACTTGGGAAGGCAAGGAGACCTGTGGAAGCTCTCAATGTATTCCATGCGATGCAGGTAATGCACATTACATTCTAGGTATTTTCCTTGCTCTTTTATCGTGATTGCAGAGGAGGAAGAAGGAAGTTCCCAATAAAGTTTTCTATTTTTCATTCTTCAGCAACAAATGTCATCATATCCCGACTTGGTAGCCTATCATTCTATTGCCGTCACTCTTGGACAAGCAGGGCATATGAAGGAACTCTTTGATGTGATTGATAGCATGAAATCTCCACCTAAGAAGATGCTCAAAACAAGCGTACTTGTAAAGTGGGACCCTCGGTTAGAACCTGATATTGTTGTCTATAATGCGGTGAGTGGTTGCTGCTTATATCCTGTTTCTCTGTATAGTTGTCTGTATCAGCAATTCCAATTTCTATATCAAGACGGATATTGATGGCGAATGATAGAATCCCTCACTTTCGAAGTTAAATAATACTTTTGTTTTTGAGGCTGTGTGTGATATAATACCAAATCTGTGTGGAATTTGTTTGCAAGTCTATATTTATTTAAACTATAAGATTGTGAGCTTCCTATTGAAAATGAAAACATTTAAGGTCATGTGGAATTTCATGCAGAATTGGAGCAATACATTTTAAATTCTAACAATTTTGACGGAATTTGTACTGTATTTTTTTATTCCACTTGAAATTCTATTTGAATATAATTTTTTTTATTATCCTAATACAATTTATAAGCTCTCCTAGTTGAATTAATTGTGGATTTACAAATGACCACAACATGGAATTACATCAGTTCTGTTAGGCATCCAGACAAAGTGTACGGTAGAAGCTACAGTGATGAAAAATTGAAGAAGTTTATCTTTTATACTGTTTATTTTCTTGAGAAGGTCGTATTGTTTAATCTGTATGTTTGTTTGATTCAGTAATTTCTTTTAATAATTTGTATGCAGGTCCTAAATGCTTGTGTTCAGCGAAAACAGTGGGAGGGAGCATTTTGGGTTTTGCAGCAGTTAAAGCAACAAGGTCAACGACCTACAGCTTCAACATATGGACTTGTCATGGAGGTAATTTTTGCTTATAATTTCTCAATTTCACCTGTGATTTTTATTATTGATTGATCATATCTAAACGTTTACTAAACTAGTGCATTTTTTATTTTTTACTCGGTACTCAACTTTTTCTTTTCTTTTATTCTTATAAACTGAGTGATAAGGCTCACAGATTATTAGATGATTATTAATTTTCTAACTCTCTTATGAATTTGCTCCAGCATATTTTTTTCAATACACATTTCGTTTCACTAGATTTCCAAAGAGATGAAATCTGTATTTTCGTTTTCATTGCATTAGATTGTTGTAGAATGGAGGAAAAATTCATACTGCAATTGGAACCTTAAAAAACATTGGCTTATCATTAAATCCCAGGGGTTTATGTATAACCAGAACATAACTGGGACCACTACATGCAATTGTGTGGAAATACATTCCAGTTTATAGTGGTAATTTGAAGCATTCATGAGTATTTACCTACTTCCTACCTTTTACAGACATATAGTTGGAGTACCTGTAGAAAGTTGTAGTCCAACAAATTTTTGTTTAATTACATATCAATTGTTTTCTTATGCAATTTCTGTGAGATTTGCAACCTTTAACGAGAAATTGTCAGCAACATTGCCATCTGGACATCATTCTATATTGCTGCATCTCCATGACTGCCCTTAGTGGCAATACCGATCTTTGTTTGCCTCCCAACTGCTTTCTTGTATTAGCTTTTGATAAAGAATGTATAATATGCATAAATAAGGTTAAACTAGATTAAAAGATATTAAAGTAAAATATACCCTTTTGTAATTAATTGTAGTTTTCCTTTTTTTATCCCGAGAACTTGTATATATAGGGACCTATTATTCAATGAGAATACAAAACATTTCATGACAGCTTTCTCTTTGCGACGTACATCCTCATCTTCGTAACTGCAACTCTGATCGTTACCTATGAATTTCATTTCACCATTTCCAGAGTGCAGTAGAAAGTATGCTTTCCATTTTACTCAATCTTTTGAACTACTTCAAACAATGGTATTTCCATATCATGCGAGGAAATACCGTGTTGATCATTCATAGTCACATATAACTTGTATGTGGCGTGAGAAATCTTATGGAATATGTAAAAGGTGCCAGTTATTTTGCATAAGTTAAGAGTCAAAGGGCTCTTTTAGTAAAATATCGCATCCTACAATCAGTTTGGGTGTTTCTTGAAATTTAAGCTTGTAAAAGTGTTGCTTTATGGGTCTCAGTTTGTGCCCGATGATGACCTGAAGAGCTCAATCATGACTTTGTCCTTTCCTTTTTTGGTTTGGGGGATTTCTGTTCTTTTTCAACTCACCGTGAACTAGTGGAAAGGAGAAAGATGAAACGTTATTGGTGGGCAAGTTGGAAATAAAATTGTGGCAACTCTTGTCTTTAGGCCTGTCACTGGGTGCTAGACTGGCACCTAAGAAACTTGGATTACTAACAGACCTGCACATTTTAAACTACTGAAGCCTTATGAAATATACGACTGAGCTGTTGTAGATTGTGCCAAACTCGTTTGCACAATGAATTTGATACCATAAAGCTGGCTGTTGTGCACCATCGAATATCTCTTCACTACATCTTCTCACTGATAAAATTTTTAGAATTCATTGAAAGATAAGGCAAAAAGTTTGTCGTTTCCTCAAGTGTACCTTTCAAATTTATGTGTTACAGTTTGAATCTTTTTCTACTTGACTAGGTGATGTTTGCATGCGGCAAGTACAACTTGGTTCATGAGTTTTTCAGGAAAGTGCAGAAATCCTCCATTCCAAATTCTCTGGCATATAGAGGTATTATGGGACATGTTTGCTTTGTCATGCTGTTTTATAAAATTTTATTCTGAGAATGATTTTATGTTATCAACAGTTCTTGTAAATACTCTTTGGAAGGAAGGTAAAATAGACGAAGCTGTATGGGCAGTTCAAGACATGGAACGACGTGGAATTGTGGGATCCGCTGCTCTTTATTATGACCTTGCTCGCTGTCTTTGTAGTGCAGGAAGATGCCAAGAAGGGCTGATGCTGGTAATTTTTGTGAGCTTTATATGATATTATTTTCTTTTTTAATATATCTTTCTTTTCACCTTCTAGTTTATTTGAGCATGGCATACCAGATGATCAATGCAACTATTAGGATAAACATAATAAAGTAGGATATTTGTCTGTTTTCTTTTAAAACATTTTTCTAGCTCTGACCGTGACCTTATTATTACTCAAATTAAATCAGCTTTAATTGTAAACTTTTAAGTCTGGCGCGAGTTTCTTTTCCTTCCACCCAACGATCTGAGGTTGATGATTTTTTTGTCCGAGTCAAATTCTTCCTTCCTACTTCTAGATATGTAAGCTTGGCCTATCTCTCTTGGTGCCTTTTAATCTTATCTTCTTCTTTATTTTTCTCGCAAAAAGTGAAGCAAAGAAGAAATAAAAGGGAAAAAGAACTTGGCCTATCTCTACATTTTTCCCATTTTGGTGTTCTTATCAAATCACTTCTTCTCATCATAGCACATATACTGGCAAGAACCACTTCCACAGATCTTGCAACTTCTCTCCAGTTGGTTGTACCCTTCTCTTTTGAAGTTTGTTTAGTGGAATTCATTTGAAGTTTGTGGTTTTAATACTTTTTTCAAACATGAAAACATAATTATTCAGTTCAAAGAATTCTAATGGGAGTATTTGAAATTCAGATTTCTAGTTTGACTAGAACTAAATGGAATTTAGAAATGAAATATGATGGTTTGAAAGAGAAACTGGTCCTTTTGGTGATTCCTGTCTTCATAAAATTATTTAGAATGTGTTGCGGAAATGATTTCTCAAAACTAAGATTTCTAGATGAATTCGACAAAACTAATTCAATAGTCCCAAACATATTCTAGAGTGGTGTGATTCGATTTATTGAATTACTGCATATCCATCTCAAAATTCTTACTCTATACATGCTCATCTTATGCATCTGTTGGTTTCTGGCTACTCTTAACACTCTTGATTTGGCGAAGTTCAAAATATTTTGCGAGTAACAGAAGGATTGGGTTCTTTTAGAAGTCTTTAATTCTCAGGCAAGATGAAGTCAAGCAACTAATGGAATGAAAGTGAGGTAGTTATATGATGCTAACGATTTTGACTTGATTCGGAGTAGATAGTTCCAGATACTCGGATTTTTGTTGTTGAGTCATATTCTTTACTCTATGGAGGATTTAAAGGACTTCCTTGATATTTTGGTAGATATCTAAATAATTTGTATACGAATTGGCACCCTTTTGGTACCGGTTATTAATGATATTTTTCGTACTTTATATTTAAAATAAAAAAAAGTGAGGTAGCTAACTGATTTCACATCTCACTGGGCTTTTTTTTTTCATAGATTGAGAAGATATGTAAGGTTGCAAATAAGCCTCTGGTAGTGACTTACACTGGCTTGATTCAAGCATGTCTGGACTCGGGAAACATGCAAAACGGCGCACATATCTTCAACAAAATGAAAGATTTCTGCGCTCCAAATCTTGTAACTTATAACATAATGCTAAAAGCATATATGGAACATGGATTGTTTGAAGGAGCAATGAAGCTTTTCAAAGAGATGTCAGAAGGTGGGAATCCTATTGAAAGCAAATCGGACTACAAGGACCGTGTGCTACCAGATACCTATACATTTAACACCATGTTAGATGCTTGTGTTGCGGAAAAGAGGTGGAATGATTTTGAGTATGTCTACAGGAGGATGCTTCATCATGGATACCATTTTAATCCAAAACGCCATCTTCGAATGGTACTTGATGCTTGCAGAGGTGGAAAGGTATTCAAAATTCAATTTTCATGTGGGAATAGATATTTCACACAGAACTTAATTGATGGGTCATTATCTTCGTTCTATGGAGGATTTAGAGATCTTAATTGGCAATTGAATTGTAAATCTTTGTACGTGGGCGGACATCTCCTTGGTACTACTATTGATATATACGACACAATTTTTTATTTCAAAAGAAACTGCATCATGATTTATATATCCGAAGTGCCTCTACTTCCACTGCGGAATTCTTTGGCAGTGAGTTTTCAATTATCACTTGTCAAGTAGGAATCGAAAATTCACTTCCAAAAAAACTCCTGGTGGGAATAGAGGTAATTCGAATACGAAACTTATGATGCAATTTTACATATCAAGATTTGTCCAATAATCTTGTGCTGAGATTGATGCTATTTAGCATTTGCCTAAAAGATGTTTGACAATAGAATTGACTGAAGCAAATATATTCTGGTTCTTGCAGAAAGAAGTACTGGAAACAACTTGGGAGCACTTGATGAGGGCTAACCGGATTCCTCCTCCACTCATTAAAGAAAGGCTCTGCATGAAGCTCGAGGATGGCGATCATATTTCCGCTATCTCATCCATACCCAATGATGTTCCTAAAGGTGATATGCATGCATTTTCGAAGACTGCATGGTTAGATTTACTGAAGGAAAACGCTCAACGCTTCGAAAAGGAAACTTTGCTTCGGTTAATTGAGGAATTAAATATCCTTGTAGCCGAAAACGAGTCCGGAAACCCGGTGTTGCAGAATTTGCTAAGATCCTGTATAGATTTTTCCAAGAATTGGTAGAAACTCCTTGTAAAGTTCCAATCTGGAAAGTAGCTTCAAAGTTTTTGGTGTTTTCTTCTTTTAATTTTTCTGAGTCTTCCTTTTTGACATTTTGGGAGAAGAAGAACAGCTCATATATATATATATATATATATCCATATATATTTCTTTCTACAAGACAATTTTTTTTTTTTAATTCCTGAGTTTTAATTCTCACATGTTTACATAAAAATTCACCAAACCTTTCTTCACATAAACACAACCAACTCAAGAAGAAGTATCAATAGAAATTTTAGAGGATCTCAAATCTTTCTTCAAAGAAAAACATCCAATTGAATTTCATTCATGGAGAGATTAGTGATGGCAACGAATCGGATTTAGGGACATTCAACTCGAATCAATTAAGACAAGACGTGAGTAGATCAGTTCGTATCAATTCGATTTCAACTAAAAGATTAAAGATAGATTTTAGCAGACGAATTCGAGTTTACAGAACTAAGATTTCTTTCATCACTCTGTAGAAAAAGATCACACTTTTCATTTTCAACTCAATAATTTTATAATTATGGATAATTAGCCCTTAAATCTGACATGATGAACATGGCAACTCTTATTTAATCATAATCAAAGAAGAACTTAATTAAAAAAAGCATTGAAATTTAGGGGAATAAGAGTGTAATATTTCAACTAGTTTTCAATTAAACTCATGGGTTATCACCTAATCATCCAAAGACAGCTAATCCTAATTAATAATACCCAGTTCAGGCCTCTCTCTCTCTCTCTCTCTCATATATATATATATACATACACACACACATATACATACACATACACACACATATATATATATATATCAAAATCCTAACTTTGGTGGACTCTCCAGCATAATTGCACATTATAAAAGTAAGAAAGAAACTCATGTCAATGGAAGTTTAGAGTTAAATCTTTTTGATTATTTTAATTTGGTCATGATGCATGCATGTAATGCAAGGAAGATATATTAAAGTTAGCCCTCTTTGTACACCATGCTTCTTCAAGTATACATATGTGTGTGTGTGTGTGTATACATATATACATATATACATATGTATGTATATATGTATATATGTATAGACACACACACATATGTATGGGTACACAATGAAAAGATGCATCAATTAATAAAAATATGGAGACCTCATGTTTGTGTGATCTTTTGAAGCTCATAAGTCATATCAATATATATATATATATATATATATATATATTTCAGTTACATGTGCTTGTGAGACTTTTTATTTATACCAACCCTTTTATTTAATCAGAAAGAAGCTTATCAAAACATGGATTTTGAGATTTAAAATCTTTTATAAGCTTTAATTTTATACTTACTTTTTATTTAATGTCTTATACATATATTTACTAAATTAAATCGTTATAAATTATATGTATTTTGTCATTATTTTAAAATTATGAGATAATTTTAATTGTATTTTTAAAATTTAAAATTTTCAAAAATATTTCTAATTAAAATATGTGTGTATATATAAATATATCTATACAAATATCTTTTAAAATAAATTCGTTGAGATTTAATTCAATTTAATCATCGTAGTACTATCAACGTACTAATAACTGAAATATTTAATTTTATTGAATCAAATATTATAAGTCGACTATCATAAACTCATAATACAGTAATAATTTATAAGTTAATCGTAAAATACAAGACTTTTTATAACTCTCCCTCCCATGCACTATTTTCTCATAGCTAAGGCTAAGAGAAATAAGTGATACTTATGATATAAGTTTCCAAGCTTTCTTGCATGCCTACATTTTTTAAAACAATTCTATACGTATAGATGTGGTGGGCACACCAAGTCCATGAGCTAGAGAGATGGTGTGTGAGTGTATATATATGTATATATTATATGTATATATGTACAACTAATTAAGGTTGATTTCAATTCCATTCACTATAAATAAAAATATAAAATATAGATTATATATATATGTATGTATGTATATATGTATGTATGTACATATTCAATATAATATAGTCAAACCCAGCAAACCATCTACACATGTGAGTATATACGTATATGTAGATATTATGTACGTATATGTGAGTGCATGCATGCTTAAAGAGTAGAAAGTAATAACTTAGAAGTGTTACTTTGAGTAAAGTGGAGAAGTCAAGTCTAAATGCAAATTTGTATTTGTTTACTTAATTAATCAAAAAGCTAACCTGGTTTTTGGGTGCTAATATATTTACTCACATACACATATATATATATATATATATGTATATATACATGTATGCATAGACTATATCTATAGATTATATATGGAGAGAAATCAACACCATGTTAGGCAACAATTAAGACATTGAAAATTCAAATACGACCTAACCAATTGATCAATCAACCTAAAGATTAAGACAACCAATCTTTCAATTTATTAATTTCTTTTCAAATTTCGATTGCTACTCTTCTGAATTCACGTAATTAGACATATACAATCCACAAATCTATTCTGTAACTAATTTTTCAAAATCAGTTTGCGTAATAACACATATAATTATATTAATACACAACGAACTGTATGTAAATTTTTAAAACATAAACGTCTCTTGCAAAAATCTAAACATTTGAAAAAAAATCAATTACGTTACTAAGTGGTTAACTTTTTTTGAATGTAATAACTAATTATCGACTTTAATTTTAAATTTTAAGTAAGTGACTAATTCCAACTGGTTCGAGTTATATAATAGATTACTGGCTCGATTAAATTCAATAAATGTGTCTTAATTGAGAAATACAAAATCAAAAAAGAGAAAAAAAAATAGTGACCCACAACTATAATTAATAAATTATAAGAATTTGGAAATCAAGCACTAGTCATATGAAAATGATATGAGAGGCTTCTTCATATATATGTATCTCATCTTTGACTTTGTCCCCATCAATATATATATATATATGTATATATATATATATAAATTTTAGGGTTTTTAATTTTTTATCAATAGATTCTCTTTAAGTAGAAAGAGGAATTAAATTAAATTAAATTATAGAGAGTTATTAGGATAGGACTTAAAATTTTTGCCCCAATTTGAGGTTACTTGGAATAAATAAATTAAAAGT
The DNA here is from genome assembly GCF_054855325.1 of Carica papaya. Classification (NCBI taxonomy): domain Eukaryota; kingdom Viridiplantae; phylum Streptophyta; class Magnoliopsida; order Brassicales; family Caricaceae; genus Carica; species Carica papaya. The sequence continues at coordinate 35,095,031 of NC_142317.1, forward strand.
ACAAAGCAAGTATGATTATATTTTTGCTATATATATAACCATAGGAAAGTGTAATATCCACTTGAATAAGTTAATATATTATTTTTAAAAATTATGTGTACATGCATATATATATATATATATTATATGTATATGGGTTAATTTTTGTTCATTAAAATTTAATTACTTATAATTGAACAATATTCTTTTTAAATAATAAATTAAAATCGAAAATAATTCAATCAATTATTTATATTATAACATGTTATCTTATGTAAATCTGTTATGTATATATATAAATTAAATTGAATATTGCATGATAATTTAGTTGATCCCGTACTTTAATATAAAATAAATATATAAATTCACCTTTTGTAAAAATAAATAAAATAAAAATATGTAAATTTTCATATTATAGAATAATAAAAAATATATATATTTTTGTTTCTATATTTATATGTATTTATGTATGTATTTATTCAAAAATATATATATAAATACAATAAATCAAACATAAACAAGTATTATATTTATTTATATAAAATTATGGAAGGATAAGAAATTCTCTCCCTGTCGTATAATAATTTTATTATTTAAATTAAAAAAAAAGGAATTGACAAAATTACCCCTACCTGGGGGGTGTTTTTCGTCTTTTCGCATTTCAAGTCCTCGAAGACATTTACGCGGGCAGGTGCTTCGTGCTTCGTGAAAGCACACTGTGTTTTGCTGGGCCCACCGAATCACTTTTTAATAACTTTATATTAATGATGATGTCTTCTCTGATTGCCACGTGTCCACCTCTGACTTCATAAATAAATTCAATAAAATAAATATCGAAAATTGATTACCCAATTAATTTTTTTAATTCTTTTAAGTAATTTTACTTAATTATTTAAAGTAATGGTTTAATTAATTTTTAATTAATTATAAATAAATATATATATAAGTGTGACTTCTGATTGCCACGTGTAAGAATATGATTGGCTATGTCGAACCTAACATAGTTAATAAGAATAAATTAAATATTGGTTGGTGAGATTGGGAATTTTGGCTACACTTATTTTTATTTTTTTATATATATATATATAAAAAAACAACAACGCAATACAAATTCCACACCCGAATATTACACGTCTTAAGAAAAAAAATTTCGAATTCTAATGATACTCATAAATTCTTTAAGAGGGTGCTGTAAGCGATCGTTCCTCAGAATTTTGGTTATATTTATTAATCTTTAATTCTTGTGACTACAGTAAATTAATTATATACTAAAAATTTGTACAAAAATAAAATGTAAGAAAAAAATTTATAATAAAAAATTTATATAACGAATAATTTTAAAGTGAAAAAATAAGTCGAATAAGATGTACGTTATATAGAGAACGCAACAGTAGATCAGAGAGGCGATAGCGAGGAATTCATGTATCGATTGAGTATCATAATTGGTTTGAATTTCTCATATTTTTTTAAATACATTTCATAAATTCAAGAAGCTCCGAGAAGTTAAGAACAAATGAATACTAAAAACATAGTTTTTTTTTTCTTATTTATCTTATAAATAGTAAGATTATTTTTCGGTAGTACTGTGTCAGTTGTTCAAAGAAAATGACAGAAAACAGAAGAAATATGAAAAATACGGGTGAGAAGAAAAGGATAATTTAGAGTACGAGTTGTCGGTCAATTATTATTATTATTATTTAATTTGTATATTAGTTTAAAAATCAATTAATATATACGATTTTTTAATATCACGTCAGGTATTACGTAACATCTACTATTAATAACGGGAATGAATTAAATCAATTGTTTAAAAAGTATAAAAATTTATTTGATTTAAAATTAAATTAGAAATTAATTTTAAATAAATTACAAAAGTTAAGGAAATAAATCACTATATTTGTCATTATTTATATATAATTAAAAAATAAAAGTCAATTACATTTTTTCTATATTTTTTCATTATACTTATAAGAATTTCACATTGCACAACCGTCTAGGACTAATATAAAATAATTATATACATACACACACACACACACACATATATATATATATATAATGAATAGAAAGAAAAAAAAAAGTGCTTAACAATTGATAACTTTTTTTGCTTTTGACTTTACAAAGGCTAACACATGATTGGTCCCAGAAATCTGCAATGCATATATATATATATATATAACATATACATACACACACATATATACATATATATAGAGACATACACGGTATATACACATACTAGGAGTAGCATCCCACTTGTGAATCACCACCAAAACTCATATTCTATATTCCCCTTTGATTATAATTTTAAATATATATATATATATTTTTTATATAGAATGTGGGATTATGATTCGGTGAGGTCGATTCTATTGTAGCTAACTTGCAATCGGTTCGTCCAAATTTCAATTCATTGTTTCTTATAAAAACAAAAAGAGAAAGAATTTAAAATAAATTAATAAATAAAAATGTTAATTTTACATTTTAGTGTTATATATATATATATATATGGTTCATATTATAAATAAATTTCGAATTTCTTTTATTATAATTACATACTCAATATATTAAAAAATTAAAATGATTTTTTAAATATTTTTTGCTATATTAAATTTTTATTTATTTATAATATATTAAATTACTTGTTACTTTATTTTTATTATAAATATGAGAGAGTTTTATTTTGGACCCATCTCTACTACTTAATTAAATACGTTACTTAATTTTTTTTAGATTAAAAAGAATTAAATAAATAGTATAAAAAAAAAATATATATAATAATATAAAATTATAAAAAAATAATAATTCTCGTACTAAAAGAATCGATACATAATAAAATATAAATATATTGCATATCGGTACTTACCAACTTTTAAAAATTAAAATTATATTTATTTATTAGGGTAAATTTTAATTTATTTAAATTAATAATAAATAAAATATATTATCTTAAAGTTATAACTCATAATTTTGTAGTTACAAAAAAGTAAAAAAAAAAAAGATTTTAAAATAACAGTGAACTATAATATTATTTTTAAAGTAAGATAATATAATCATATTTATTTGTGAAGTCGGAGTTTATGAATCCGACTTCTCTATCATAATTGTATTAATAAATATTGAATGGTGTCTAAGACGAGTACATATTGATTTTGTTTAAGAATTTAATTCTTTGATCGTAAAAAATAAAAATACTTCATTTTACTGTTAAAATAATATGAGATTAAAGACATACAGAAAGAGTTTATGTAAAAGATATATTAAAAAGATTATGTAAATCTATAGTGGCTCTCTCTCGACCATCTTTAATCTTATTGATGATAATTATACGACTGCGGCCATCTCTGTTCTTATTGATGATAGTTATACGACTGCGACCATCTCTACTTTTATTGATGATTGTTATACGATTGTTTAATGCATTAAGATAACAATGAAAAAATTTAGAATAAAAATTAAAAGATTAAAAGTACCGCGAATACGAGTTCTAAGAAACTTACGAAAACAATTGAAGGGTTAAAATTATCGCGAATACGAGTTCTAAGAAAGTTACGCGAAGTAGTTCATATTTTGACCAAATAGGATGCTAGTAATAATTTTGCAGGCTGCATTGAACTTGATCAATTTTCTATACATTTTTGACCCATTATATAATTTTTTTTTGTCTTTTAATATATTACCCATTTCAAACTATATACATATACATATATACATATATATATATTTTCACCTTATGATGAAAACATTAAATTTAATATTGCTTTTCAAGAATAAAAAAATATTATTTTGGAGAAAAGAAAAAAAAGGAAAAGAAAAAGAGAAGCCAAGTTATATAATTTCTCTCTTTTTTGGCTCTTTCGTTTCACAACATGCAAACAGAGGCTGGAGCTTCTCTCTCTCTCTCTCTCTCTCTCGCTTCGTATTCAAACGTACCAACATTACCGGGACTTGGTCTTCTCCTTTTTGCATTGTATTGTAGAGAGGTTTCTTCTCTTTTTCTATCTCTCTCTCTCTCTCTTGTTCTTGTTTATTTTCTCTCTCCGCAAACAAAAATCAAAATTTTTCTTTAAAAAATTTGTTCTTTCTCCTTCTGACGTTTTCGGTGATCGTGGGTTCTACTCTAATTTTGCGGTATCAATTCTTTATTATTTTTTTCTTCTTCTTGTTATTCTCGTTTGGAATTGCATTTATATTCGGTGTTGTTTGGTTTGTTTTGTTATCCATGTTTAGAGATCTTACTCGGGAGGGCCAAAAATAGAGCTCTCTGTTTTTGATTTAGAATTCTGGTTATTGAGCATCTCGACCTATTAATGTTCTCTGGTTTTTTTTTTTGGTTTTAATTTCCTCCTTTTCAGCTACTTTTGGAGGTAATTAATATTTTGAGCTTTTTTTGCTCAGTAAAGTTGTTGCCTTTAATTCTTCTCTTTGTTGCTTTTGCCGTTTTTTTCTCTTAGGGTTGAGTTAATGTGAGATGAGTTTTTGTTAGTGGCCATAATTGGATCATGGGTACTTCAGTTTTTTTGTTTTCTGAATCTTCTTGCTTCTGGGTCTGTTTATTTATTATTTTTTTAAAAAAATTGGATATTTATTATGGGTTTAATCGAGTTTGTTTATTGAAGAATTGGAATTGGCGTTTGAAGAATGACGGTTTGGAATTTTTTTTTCTTTTTTAATCATTTTGGTTTTGAATATTTTTGGGGCAGTCTGCAGACATGATCTGACAGAATTACGATGTGGGTGTTCTTTTTTCTCCCTTTTTTCCCCTGATGGGAATTTTGCAGATTTTTTTTTTTTTCAAAATATATTTTTTGGGGTCCTTTGGTTTTCCTGGATCTTAGAAAGTTACTTGCTTTCTCTCTGTCTCTTTCATCTTCTTCCTAAGAAAAATTGAGTTCTTGCTTCTGAAGTTTTCGTTTTTATTTGTCTCTGGCAAGTGTAGTTCTAAAATTCTTGGTCCTTTTAGAATTTAATTTCTCTTCTCTCTCCCTCTCCTTTTCAAAATTTTAAGGGGACCAGTTGAATTGATTATGCTCTTGTATTTTTTGGATTCTGAAAAGTATGTGTTGCTCCTCCTATTTCAAAATTGACTTGTAACTGTTTCGTTTTCATTTTGCAGTAAAAGGGTATTCAAGGAGACGACCTGTATATCTTGATGCAGAGGATTTGATTTTCTGCTGAACATACTGCATTAGGGTTGAACCAATTTCCAATGCTAAATTTGGGTAGGGCAAGAGCTCAATCAAGGTCTTCTAGAACCATGCCTTTAGGAGGTTGTCTTTTCTCTACATTTGAGAAGCCATTTTTGAGTTTTATACTGTTTATATCCTTTGTTTAATATATGTCATTTGATGGTATTGTTTGACATCTGAAACTATATGAGCTTCAAGTCTAACAACAGCTAAATTCTGTTGTGTGCTGCTGTAATTTCTTCTGGCTGACAGGGAATTTGCCGAGATTACCAACCTTTAGTTGAATTACATCAAAGTAGTTTTTTTTTACGAAGAGTATAAGTATTCTGTTTTAATCATTTAAAAGTAATTTGTTTCCTGTTATTTTGATTGTTTAGGTATGGATTACGCTGATCCCAAAAGGAAGAGCAATTTTGTAGGAAAGATTCTTTTGGCAGCTGCTCTTACAGCATTATGCATTATTATGCTTAAGCAATCACCAACATTCAATACCCCAAGCCCGGTAATTCCTCGACTTTGTATTGAATTCCAAATTCCTGATAAACAACTGATGGTTAGAGTGATTTTTAGCTTAATCAAATCGTGGTCCTATATGGACAGACTAACAAACAAAATCCCGTGCCAAGGTCAATTTTATCTTATGATATTGTATTTAGATCTCGTAATCCATCGTGGTATTTGGAATCCAGAAGCATGTACAGTTTCTATTGCTTAGTAATTTCCATGTTTAACGGGTATCGGGAAGAGGATATGATTGGTTTAGTGGATTTCTCCTTGTGTTGGCATACTGTAAATCCTGGATCACTTCAAATTTTTAAAATAGTCTTGCATTTGATCTGCATTTTTAAGTCGAACAGAGTACATATCACTTGACTCACAGAATATCAGGTTTTAACGACATCGTAAATGCTGGCATTTGAATTACTTTTCCTGCATGATAATGGCTTCTTTTGCGTATGAACAGTGATGCTTGATTTAAATTGTTTGATAGTTGACAAGGCAATTGAAAAAGAACACATGGATCTAATCAGTTGATGCTGTTAAAGTTCTGTTTCCGTGCACTGCTTGATAGTACATACTTTTTAACATATTTCATCTTTTTATTTATGCCCTTCTAGTTTTCTCGGCGGGAACTAGGAGTAACCCATGTTCTAGTTACTGGTGGTGCTGGTTATATTGGTTCTCATGCTGCTTTGCGCCTTCTAAAGGATTCATACCGTGTGACCATAGTGGTAAATTCTTATCTCAGATTAAGAATCTTCTTTTATCATATGCACAGCTAATTTATGCTGAGTACTACAAATATGTATATAGATATGTCTGTTCTTTGAATTTGACAGGACAACCTATCACGGGGAAATATAGGTGCTGTCAAGGTTCTACAAGAATTGTTCCCAGAACCTGGAAGGCTTCAATTTATTTATGCTGACTTGGGTGACCCCAAAGCTGTATCCTTTTCATGAGTTTAATAATATGCAGATTCCTTTTGGATTTAGAATCATTATAGCATGAACAATTAACATGGATCTCGCAACTGGTTTCTTAACTGATACTTCAGGTTAATAAAATATTTTCGGAAAATGCATTTGATGCCGTGATGCATTTTGCAGCTGTTGCATATGTTGGGGAAAGCACCCTTGATCCTCTTAAGTAAGTATGGGACGCATATTCTTGGGTGGTTTAATACTAATTAGATTTGCTCGGAAATGCATGCTCTTCATTGTTATTTCTTGTGGAAATTGCATAGAAAATCTTTGTTTCTGGGTCGATATGAAGTGGGTATTTATCTTTCTTGCCATTGGCATAGGCCCAGTGCCCATTCCTGCATTATCTCCATCTACTGATCTCAACGTCAGTAGTGCAATTCTCTTACTGAGTCCCCTCCTAGAAATCAGAGGAAACTTTTAAAGCTGTTGTTTGAAATCTTAAACTGAAACCCGGGGATATATTCTATGCTGATTTTGTCTTGTTTTTTTCCTTCAGATTTTTATTTTGTGCCACATTCATTCATCTTCAAGTTAGTTCCTAAGGAAAAGGTTGTAATATTCTCTATAACGTATAGCCTAAAAATGATATTTTTATTGGTGGCAGGTATTATCACAACATTACGTCAAACACCTTGGTAGTACTAGAGTCAATGGCTGCTCATGGTGTTACGACTTTGATATATTCTAGCACATGTGCTACATATGGGGAGCCAGAAAAAATGCCAATTACCGAAGAAACTCCACAGGTACGAGAGTAGATATCTTTTGTATAGGCTCAACCCTTAACTTCTCTTTTTATCTTCATGTTTCCACTGAGGTTAACAAAGCAAGGGTTAATACTGCTTAACTTGATTAGGTGCTATGAAATAGTACTAATTAGTGGCAAAATAAATTTTCAGGTCCCAATTAATCCATATGGAAAAGCTAAGAAGATGGCTGAAGACATAATTTTGGATTTCTCAAAAAATTCAGACATGGCTGTTATGATCCTGAGGTTGGTAGTTAGTTTGCATTTGTGTTACTGAACCGATTATCTCATTTTGCTCCTTTCCCCTAGAATTTGATACCTGCCTCAATGATTTTGCCATCAACATAACATTTCCTCTTTTGTACTTCAGTTCCATTTTAATAAATTTACCCTCTGTTTTCATTTATACGAGTGCTTAACCAGTTTATATTGCCGAAGCCTGGAACTGAGCCCCATATGGTGAGGCCAGTAACTGGTGACCTGGACTAGCGATTTGGTATCATAAGTCGTAATAGGAGATTTGATAACAAATATTGTGGTTGCTTGCTGTCTTCTTTTTTCTTCGAGAGAAAATAAAATCATTCATTAAAAGAGGCACTAAGGGAGTGCCACCCAAGTAAAAATTATATGAATTAACGTTGAGATTTGATAAACTAAAACATTTTTCGGGTAATTATGAATTGATAGTTTGTGTAAATTACCTCCAGATACTTCAATGTGATTGGGTCAGATCCTGAGGGTAGATTGGGCGAAGCCCCCAGACCTGAACTACGTGAACATGGTCGAATTTCAGGTGCTTGTTTTGATGCAGCTCGTGGTATTATTCCCGGGCTAAAGGTATGTCAATATGTTATTTAATTTTACGTTTTTGGGCTCTTTTTCTTGGAAATGCATAGAACATTTAGCAAAAAGGTGGCTACTTGAATCCATTTGAATGTGGTTCTGATCTAGAAAGATAAATGAACAAGTAAAGGTGGCTACTTAGAATCCACTCTGTCATTTCACATGGTTTCCAACTATACTTTTCTCCAATGGGCGATATATAGAGTAAAGTAGCATTGCTTCTATAGTATTATAAATCACCTATATATACTTTTCTGGAAAGGAAGGTCTCAACTTTCATAACAGAGGAAGTTTGATGTATTAAGCTTTTAGATTATTATAACGATATCTAACTGTTTCATCACATGCACTAGTAATCAGGCGTTTTGTGAATCATATTGTATGGGTTCTTGAGATTTTTCTGATCTGGTGTTTTGGGTCTACCTAGGTTAGAGGAACGGATTATAAAACTGCTGATGGCACTTGCATACGGGATTACATAGATGTTACCGATCTAGTTGATGCTCACGTGAAAGCCCTCGAAAAGGCAAAACCTCATAAAGTTGGAATCTACAATGTTGGCACCGGGCAAGGTAAGATAAATCTTTTGGCATAAGCATCGTCATGTTCGTAAAGACTTTCGAATGAGGCCATAGGTTCTTGTATTATAAGTCAATACACTTGTATTATAAGTCAATACAGACACGACCAAAGTAGGCTGCATTGCACCTAGAGCTCTAAACAAACATACCAACGATTGTGGAGACTTACATCCTAAACATTGTTCGTGTGGGTATATGTGAACAGGGAGGTCGGTAAAGGAGTTTGTAGAAGCATGTAAGAAGGCTACTGGCACAAACATCAAAGTTGATTTCCTTCCCCGCCGACCTGGTGACTACGCTGAAGTTTTCAGCGACCCAACCAAGATCAGGCGCGAGCTCAACTGGACTGCACAGCACGCCAATCTTCAAGAAAGTCTGGAGATTGCGTGGAGATGGCAGAAATCACATCTTGATGGGTACGGATCGTCTTCACAGGTGGCTTCTTGAAAGTTTTACTTATAGCGTTACATCCTCCTTTGGGTATGGACTCTCTCTCCGGTGATGGCTTCGAGAGCAGTTTTCGCAGTATTGCGTAGGACATAACTAACTTATACCCTTTGACGGCCTTGATTCAAGTCTTAACTCTTCTCATTCGATCGTATAGAAGAAAGGGTTTGAAGCGATGATTTTTTGGACTCTAAAAATCATATCTTTTCTCGTATTTAATTTACGGGTAGGTTTAGCTAGTAGCCATTCGTTTTATATATGTATTCAAACGGATGATGGTCTAATAATATGATTATACCGCGTCATAGGTATCGCCTTCTACCACCGATCTTTGTTCTTCTGCAATGTGCATTGTCTTCTGTTTCTGATATCTAAATGAAACATTGCAGAATCATAAGTATAAAAGGTGTGTTAATTTATAATTTAATAATAGTTTATACTTAGTATTTATATTGAATAAAAAATATATATTTTTTTAAAAAACTTAATATTATTTAAATAATTATAAGAAATTATTTGTTTATTATTAAATAATTATCTATCATTTTATATTTATTAATTAATTTTATAACATAATATATGTTATAATATTACACGTCTTACTAAAAACACTATTTTTACAATAAATTTTTTTTATCAAACACTACTTTTCTTTTACTTAAAATTATATTTATAACACTTTAAATTTTATTCAGATGGATAAATTTTAGTGATGGTTAATAAATATATAGTAATGTCAGTAATTAAATGACAATATCATATGATTGGAATGACAAATTTTTTTTACTTTTGGATGATGACATATTAATGTATGTTGATTATATATTTTTGTTTGGATGATAGGATGGTATGGTCGTATTTTCAGTCAAATTATTAATTTACGTATATATATTATATATAATAATAAATTGTATAAAAGAAGTATGTAAAAAATAAATAAATTATTTATTAATATAATTATATTTGTATTTAAATAAATAATTATTATATATAATCAATTTAAAATTTTATATTTAATAAAATAAATAATTATTATTTATATTATCACATTAATTTAATTGTCAAGTATGGAATTAATTAAATTAGATGGGAGTATAAATGGAAAACAAATAGCATATCAATCAAATACCATCAATTCGTTGATTTAAAAAAATTTATTTTAAAATTTTCAAGTTAAATACCATTTGTTATCATTAGAAGTTGAAATAAATACGATTTTTTCACACCGGTGAAATACTATAAATTAAAATTCTACTATTCACTATGATCCAAACAGATAGTAAATGTTAGTTAGATAGATATGTTAAATGATACTATTATACATATATATATAGTTTTTCTGTATGATTTTTTTTAATTTATACCCAAAATTGTATATACTTTTTTTAACAAATAAATTATTTTTAAAGAAAATAGACTAAGTAAATAAATAAATAAATAAAGTTGAAGCAAAAAAAGCAGTGATTCGCTAGAAGGAGGGCTTGAACCTCCGACCTTGTGGTTAACAGCCACACGCTCTAACCAACTGAGCTATTCCAGCCTTCTTGAAGTAGCATCTTCAATATTATAATATATAGATATTTTCCTTCTATATTATCAAGTTAATTAGTTAATATTTAGTTATAATCTATAATAATTGGTTAAATCTAATGATTATATCAATCTAAATGTAATGTTTTAGGTTGACATGCATGCAATTGTCCTTACTTCAAGATATTGTTGTCGTAGATATGAAACTTGTAACGTTTTGAATTAATTCGAAGACGAGTTCAAATCCCTCGAAGTGATCGTTAATGGTTGATTGATGCCGGAAAGATTATATGCAATTATCTTTGAGATCATAACATTGCTAAAATAGACTTTTTGTAAACAGTTATTTAAGGGTCGACCTAATCTCTCAAGAAAAGTAATCACCAAATCCATTATAAACGAAACAATACAATGATATGCCAATTCTAATCGAACATGATGAACTTTGTAACAATCACCATTTCCTCTCCTCCACCATTAGTTCATATGTTCTTGTAGATTACAAAAAACTCAAAAGATTTGCAGTCAGAAACAGTGATTCGCTAAATAATGCAAGCACCATTCATCTCTTCAACTACACGTATTGATTTCTCAAGCAACCGATTGAACAGCTCTTTCAAAATTTTCTTCTGCAGATGATGCACGCTTGACGAGCATGTGGTCTGGATGGGAAAGTTTCAATTGGCTGCAAAAAGTACCACGAACGATTCAGAGGTTTCGTGATAAACGAAAATACCATGATATTTCCAGCTAAGACAGAAATTGGTTGTGATTAAAAAAAAGGCTCAATACTTTCAGGAGAAAAATTAAGAGTTCGGAACAGTTCAAGAATAAAACTAAAATCAGACAAAAGGCAAAGATCCTAGAAATCAGGTTAGAGCATTTGCAGTAGGCTGAAGAATTGGCTTAGTAATTAAACTGCTATGGTTTAGCAATTTCCGGCAAAGCAGTTGTACGGATGTTGACATGGTTATTTCAGCAACAGATGTGTTAATGTTATATATCCATAAACAATCATTGAGGACATTACGATAGTTGTTTACCTGAGGTAACGTGACGATGATTTACCGAGATGAAGACTGCAAACAACTAGATTTGCAAGGGTTTCTGGATCTTTTGCATCCTGAGTCAATTCCAAAACCATCTGTTAAAACTTGTAAAACTTGAAGGAGACATTAAGAGAGGAAATTAGAGTTGATTGGAAGATATTAAAAAGTAAGTGAGCCCCAATATCTTGCCTTGTTTAGTGCTTCAAGCAATAGTGTCTCAGCTTCATCGAAGTTTCCCATGTGCATGCAGCAAACAGCCTTCCCATTCAGGATTAAGCTGGTCATTGGATACTTCTCAGAGAAGTCCTGGAAGATGAGATATGCTTCCTGTATCTTCGAACCTCCCTGGTTTGATAGAACAATGTGCTATTATAATTTTCTTTTAGCAGATAACTGTATACTATTGTAAAATCATGCTTTCTCGTTTATATCTGAAATTTGAGACGACATACCACAGCCAGATTCAACCATGCATTTGCAAGTTGAGTCAGTGTGTGGTCCTCATCAATCTGCTGCATGACTCTCAGCTGTCTCTCAGCATAGTCCGATCTGTGCATCTTCAGGAATATTTGGACATTGAGTGCATGCCTGCAGGAGAAAATGCACACAGAGTTTAATATTTAGAAAAGATGCAATTAGCAATTAATTTCTCCTTCCTTTCTCTTTCAGTACACTCCATACGTATTTCGTAGCCACAAAATAACTCATAATTCCAGTCCATTCACATTTTTAGGAAGTCGAACTGAAAATTTCCCAGCATAAAGAAAATTCATAACAGAACATAGATTTCAGCAGCATCCAACATTAATCTTTATCAAATCATATAGAGGCAGAATCAACATGCATAAACCTACATTCCATTAAATTTTTTAAAAATAACTGAAGCTCATCTTATATTTGGTGATTCCATGAAGACCACTTTATTTCACTAAATTAGGACCTCCTTTCAACATTCCTAACCTCGAAGCACCAGTAAAACATCTTAAGAATTAAAATAAAAGAGATGCTCCTATTGCAAGCATAACTGAGGCATTGCCTTAACTAATTAGGATATTTCCAATTCTCAACGTCTTAGACTATACATGAAACTGCGTGCGTAAATCAGGTGCAAGAAGGGAAAGAAATAGAAACTTCATTCTGTTCATTCAAAATTCACAACGGCTGTTCTTTGAGTTTGAGAAGTTATTTTATGCCAATAACATAAGTTACATTGAAAACCTTTTGCCGACTGAAGTACCTACACAGTAACAACCAACCACCATGGCCTCTCTTTCACACAAAAAAAAAAAGAACAAAAGAAAACTATCATCGTGGCATGAGTTTTGACACAAACTATTATACTCATAAGTAAAAACTTCCCAACACCAAACGAATTTCTTTGGCAGGAAACCCATATTAACATGATGATCTGGTGTCCTCGGTTTATGTAGTAATTAAATCATTTCTAATGATGTGCTTATATGGAGTTCTTTTCGAAGGTGAAAGCTCTCTTTGAAGTTGAAGTCTTTGTTTGGACAACAATATGCAATTGGATAATATATTGACTTTTCATTAACTTAGAGACCAAGCAGAGCTTCATTTCCCGATGTAAGTACGATATATTTTCAGAGTTCTAGTTCATCAATTTTTGCATTATGATGTATCCAGCAATCATGGAATTATCTTTTCTCTCTCTTCCTTCGGGAACCATGGATTTACCATATAACTTGAGTGTTTCATTTCTATCCACCTTAGTGGGAGTAGAAGAAATACGGAGCATAAGGTTTAATAGAAGTGCTCTTTTTGCTCACATATAGTTTTTGTGGTTGGAACATAATCCTAGGACTTTTTTATTAGTTTTAATTGCTTCTTTGTAGCCTTGAAGGCACATGGTTGTTTTGAAGGCATCTCTTTATCAAACTTACAAAGGGATTGAACTGTTTACTTTCATCACATTCTCTGTCTCCATGAGTTTTCTCTTTTCTTTTTGCCTCGAAGGTTTCCTTTTTCACCATCCTTGTACCTTCTCTCTTTTCATAATAGCTTCTTCATTTATATATAAAAAAATAACGTGTTGACATGGTGTCCTCCAATATTCCCCTCCCCTTTAAAGATGCCACATTTTCTGAGAAAGTATATCCTCAGACAATCAGATCACTAGATTGACGCCTATCTAAAGAGCCGAATTAACTTATTTTCTTTTTGTTTAAATTATTTTCTGTTAGTTGCGATCTGAGTTCTATAGCCTATAGCTAGTATTTAGTGAAGCCGTGCCTAGCATGTGTTTTATGATGACTTTGAACAGTTGAGATTAGATAGGTTCTGCTGAAATAAAGGGCTAGCAAGCCCACTGTTCTAATTTTCATATTTAAACAAATTAGATGTTTGCACTCTGCACGCTAAGACCCAGACTTAAGTCTTTGTCATTTTCCTACTCAAATTTTCTGCTTTATTTGAAAACTTCTAGCTATTTTCTTCTTCTCTTCTATGCTGTTATAGCTTCTTTTAAGTGTTCCAAAAAGCAAATGGAGTAAGCTGCTAAACTAAGAAAGTATGAAGTTAGATGTATTTCCAGTAGGAAACTTGGCAAATTCAAGCCTGATTCATGAAATGGACTTTTTTAGCCATTTGGAAAAACTACTCATAAAAATATATCGTCAAATACTCCACTAACCAGTTTCTTCCATTCCCAAACTACTCAAATCCTCGAAAACAAATAGAACTACCCACCGCCAACCAGATCAGGATGGATATAAACTAAGCATGCAAGTATGACTTTGTTAACATTGATGGCGAATTGATGCAAATTGATGGTAGTTATATAACTAGCGACTATTTCTACTTAACTTTTTGTTTAATTAAAATCTAAATAGTTAAAGCAAGGAAAATCAAATGAGACTAACAGTTCCATGGTTCCTCCAGCATTGGTGTGTTTCAGAGCTTCATTATAATCCTCCTCATGCATGAATATGATCCCAGCAATCAACCGTAAAGTAGTATTATTTCCAATGGCTGGATCTGACAACCACTCCTTCAAGCTTGAAATGGTGGATTCCTATACAACTCAAAAGGCAACCATTAGTAAGACAACCTTTTACATGTTCAAATACTAGATACACAGCAAACTATCAAGATCAACATCAGTTTTAGCAGCAATTAACAATTCTATAATAAATCCAATCATTTTCGTTCAGGTTCCCTTTAAACAATTGAGAAATTGGACGGGTTCTCGAATAATGGATCTATTTCCTGGAGAGAGAACAGAAAATGGAAAATTAACAGTTCGATTTTAGGAAAGATTTCAGATTCAATTCAATATCCAAGTTCCAAGTATAATTAGGAGACTTCGAACAAACACGAATCTCACATGACAGAACACAAACGTGTATGTGGCAGCTACACAGAACGCACTGCAAATTAACATAAACAATAATAAAATCCTCCAGATCTCGGAAATGTCACCTTGTTTCCGGGGCTTGAGAGATACAAAGCCAGCAATTTCACCGCCTGTAGAGGAGTAGCGGCAGAGGCATCGATCTCATTGATCACGAGCTGAGAACATAAAGATCAGAAAATAATTAAGAAAATAGATCAGACCAAAAGAAAAAAAGGATCATAAAATTGAGCCCGCGCGAGCGGAGAAAGAGAAGGACGGACCTGGTAGCTGCCGAGAGCGATGTAAGAGCGGAACACGATGCAGTCGCGCTCGACGGCGTCGTCCGCGGATAGATGAGGGAGGTCACTGTTGTTAATGGCGGCCTGGTAGGCTCCCAAGTAGAAGTTGTTTCGAAGGTTGAACAAGTGATCTGGCCCCGCTGCTGCTGCTGCCGCTGCTGCCATTTTTCCTCCGGTGTAGATCTCTTTGATTTCCCAAAGCAACCTTCGTCTTCTTCTCTTCCACTTTGTATCAGCGAGACAAATACTTCTTCAACTGTTATTATTTAAAAATCAATTTTTAATTTTTATATTTATATAGACTTTAAATAAATAACTGTTTTATAATTATTAAAAATAAATAAATATTACGCAAATTATTATATTAATTTAAATAATATTTAAAATTTTACTTTATATAGTATATAAATATTACATTAATTTAATAAATTATTAAAGATATTATGATATTTTATTATGAAGTATTATTAGAATTTCTTCATTTTATTTCATTAAAATAAATTAATTTAAATTTTCTGATGTATATTATATTTTCGTATTATTATTTTATTTTGGTCTGAAATTATTATTTTCATTGAAAAATTAAATTAATTTGGACATAATTAATAGTTGAGAAACAATTAATTTAAGCCCAATTTTAAAACTCAGTAACCCGCTGAAGCCCAGCCCATAAAAGCCCAATATTAGACGACCCGTTTCACGAGCAAGTCTCATACGGCGTCGTTTGGGAAAAAGGTCATGAAGGGGGAATTTTGAAAACGGCGGGGTAAAATTGGAAACACAATTTTACTGAAATGGCGGACAGCTGTTTCCCACGGGGTTCTTCTCCGTATAAATACCACCGACCATTCATTCTCCCTGTATTAACTCAGTCTTCTGAGACAGAAACGTTTCGCAGTCGTTTCTTTCGTTGCCTCGGATTCTCTGCTAGTCCTCGAGAATCGTTTTGCTTCTGTCTGGTTCAACATTGCTTCTCCGTTCGCTTCTCAGGTAAGGAGGATCTCCACTCCCGCTTTCTTTTTCCATAAAGGATTCGTTCCTTCTCCTAAAAATCAGATCTCAGATCGCAAATCTATTTTAATCGAAACTCTAGTCGTAGATCGCTTCTTTCTCGATCATATTCTCCGGTGTATCAATGTGTTGTTCATTTTCAGTTTAGTTTCTCCTAATTTTGTGTTTCATTTTAATTCGCATCTTTGCTTATGGAGTTTTTAGTGCCTGAAGATAATAAATGGCCACGTTGATTCATCTTCGCAGAATGAAGCATAAGACAGCAGTGATGTTCTTTTTTCTGTGTCTTGTTCTTGCTTGATTGAGTTTGATAGTTTAGAAATTTCAGTGGAATTATCAGTTCATCTGCCGGATTAATTTTTTTTTTCGGTTGAAAGATTGTTAGCGTGCTTTTAATCTGTTAGCGACTTGATGCCATTGTTTGTTGTGTATAATCAAAGACGTTCTTTCCTGTCTTACTGAACTGAGGTTCTTCACTGGATCTGTTGTAGTAGATATCTTTCAGAAGTAGATAGCGGTGGCGAAATTTGATTACAAGAAAGCTGGATGTATTTATTTTTTCCTTTCTTCCTTGTTTGTAGGTTTGGCTCCCTTTTTTTGTTTTAAGTCACTGGAAAGGCCAATATTTTCTAACCTCACTGTGATCCAACTTTCTATCTGCTTAATTTTGTAATTAAGTTAAAGAATTACCTTTGTTTCAGCTCACTTGATCTTGCTAGATCTGGATTGTGCTTAAAAGGCGGTGACAATTTGGTTTATATGATTGAAAATCGTATGATAGTTCTAGTAAAGGTGTCATTTCCGTAAAGGATGGAAATATTGGGGAGAGGAAAGGAAGAGCAGGTAGTCACATGTATGATTTGGATAACAAGCTGGTGCAAAATATGTAATTTTGCTTTAGTGAGGTGGAAGGTGTATGAATGTCCTCAGTTGATGAATTTCCTTGTTTGAACACCCATTTTCCGTTGTCATTTTGATATATGCTGATGATAATGCAAGATGTTTTAAGAAAAGACTGATTCTTTGCTATACTGCTTGATGCTAGTTGGTTCCTTTTGTGTCCAGTAACCAATTTTCCTAGTAAGAAGTCAAGGAGCATGGGTCGTGGAGTGAGCAGCGGTGGGGGCCAGAGTTCCTTGGGATATCTTTTTGGCGATGGGGAGGCTCCAAAGGTAGCCGCCAAGAAGGTCCAAGAAGCACCAAAGGAAGGACAGGCTGTGAGTAATGTCCCTCCCCCAAAACCTGCTCCTCAACCTGTAGATGTTAGCAAGCAGATTCCTGCTGGTATAAATAGTACTTCTTCAAACAATTATATGCGTGCTGATGGCAGCTCTTGCAACTTCATTACGGTATGATTTCGCGATTTTATTGCTTCGTTTTTTTCTTGATAATGGTTATTCGTATTAGTTGCTCATGTAGTGTTTATAATTAGGTGTTAACAGCATCATTTTTTACTTCTCCAATGAAAAGTACAAGAGTACAAGAACAATAAAATAGTACTAGGTGTAGTTTGTTGTTATTAGTCATTAGTAATGGTTTACAGATAGGGTTTGCAATCAAACCTGAATGATTAAGATATATTGACTCGCGTATTCACCATGAACGTCCGAAGCTGTTTTGTCCACCTCCCAACCAAGTTGGTGAAAAATAATTTGTTGTGAAGTGAATGAAAGGAAGAATAATTTTATGATGATTATTCAGCTACCTACTTCACGTACGTTTAAGCATTATAATTGATGAATTTCTTTTAACGTCTACAGGATCGGCCTTCAACGAAGGTCCATGCTGCACCAGGTGGTGGATCTTCTCTGGATTACCTCTTTGGTGGTGGCAGCAAGTGATATATGTCTTGGTATTTTCATAATGAAGTATTGTTTGCTGATTCTTGTGGAGCTTGTATCTTTTTGTATTTCATCCTTTACATAAGCAGCAAAAAATTTTGCTGGATGGTGTGATTGTAATATAGATGCTATGGTTGAATCAAAACTCAAATTTTGGATGCATAAACGTCAGCTATCAAGGTCAATTATTGTCCAGAGCATCTGTTCTTTTCTCCGCGGAATGGTTACTTTTTTCCTTTAGCTTTATGCTGCTTGTTTTCAAATATTAAAGTTTTTGCTAACTGAATTTGTTGCATTGTATTAGCTCTAAAGAATGCCAGCCAAAGAGTAAAGTTCTCCTTGTCTGAAATCAAGTTTAGCACCTTTCGCCGGTGAGTGAAAGTTTATCGGTTATTATTAAGGAAAATCAATGGCAGTCTTCAAGAATTTGGATAATCCTTAGAGAAGTAAATTATTAAGAGTTTGATGAAGACTAACATTTTCCTGACTCTTTTCCCTTTGGTTAGGGATAGCAACAGGTGGATTTGATATTGGGTTTTATCAAATTCGAACCTGACTCGTTTTCAATTTATTCAATTTTTTTTTGAAAAGTTAAATCCTAATTTGCCTTGATCTGTCTCTTTTTTCAGCCAATCCAAATCTAACTCAATTTGAACATGTATTTTGATTAAAAAAAATTATAAGATATGGGTAAAGTGTACTCTCCAAAGTATAGTTTTGTGTTTGGAACAAATCCTCATACCATCAACTCCTAAGGTTGCTAGGAAAATGTAGCCATACAAAGACAGAGCCCCAGATGTTCCCCCATTAGATGGTCAGCTAATTTTATTCCTTAAACGTTATACTAATAGGAGGTGGGTTAAACATTTTCTTAATTGAAGATTTTAAGTCTTTTAACTGTACGGAGTGTTAGGACTTTTTATGACCTTAAATAGTCAACTGTATTGTTGTTAGAATTTAGGCTTTATTTGTTCACAAGTTACGATTTAATTCTATCTAGCAAAAAAAAAAAAAAAAAATTGAATTTTACGAAAAAAATCACAGTCTGTTATAATTCTTAAGATAATACTAAAAACCAATAGTAACTCAAGAGTGATTAGATCCAGTCTTTGATATTCACTTTGATCCAGTCAAAACTAAAATTGATTTTTATTTAAATGATAAAGATAATTTTATATGCTTCCTACATACTCTTTTACAATTAATCCTAACAACCACAAGTACTTGTTTGTTTGTTTTCTCGAAACTGTTTATGTTCCTTAGTAAAATTGTATGGCCAGTATAACTTTGATAAACTGTTTGTTTTCTTAAACCATTATAATATCCTTTTTGAAAAAAATGATTCTTCCAAGATAATTTTATATGCTTCCTATATATTCTTCACAATTAATTCTAACAACCACAAGTACTTGTTTGTTTGTTTTTTCAAAACTGTTTAAGTTCCTTAGTAATTGTACGGACAGTTTAACTTTGATAAACTGTTTGTTTTCTTAAACCATTATAATATCCTTTTTCAAAAAAGATTCTCAGCATTTGTTTAACATGGTTTGTGTTTGTGTTATGAATGATAAAATTGGTGTTAACATAACTCTGCAACAAAATGGTTTAATCAGATTTAAATCAAGTAACTCATAAAGTCGACACAATTTGAGAAAATTAAAGAGATTTAAGCTCTCCCAAGTTAGAGGCCAATTCAAATTTACTCTTTATATAAATAAGTCAGACTTCATATTTAATAAAACTTGTCTTAAATATACTTTTCCTGCTATTTCTAAATAATTTTTTTTTTTATTTTTTACTTTAAAAATAAATAAATAAAAGAGATATATAACAATATTAGGTTATTGGCTGTGAATCCATATTAAGTTATTTCCACATAAAAATAAAAAATTTACAAAAAATTGAACAATTGTATATTTTCTCATCCATTATTACTTGGTAATTTTTATTAGTTTGTATATTAGTTCATAAACTTTTTTTTTTTTTTAATGTATTTTTGGAGGATGAGAATTAGTACATAATCTATTCAAAATTATCACCGATGTGACAATAATATATAATTATTTTCGAATCAAATGAACAACAATCCATCTACCTCATAGTAATTATTTTTTAACAAAAGTTGTTGAATATCAAGAACTCATCATCACACAATACTTTTTTCATAACAAGTTAAAGGAATAGGCATTATTGGTAGAGAAGAGGCAATAAATTAAGATTTATCTAGACTAATACCATACAATACGATGTGGTTTTTGTAAAGTTGATCATCACGAGGGTTACGATGAGTTTGTAAAGTTGATCATTAGTTCACAATTTAGTGTGAAAGTGAAAAGACAAATTAATAAAAATCATCTATGACTTCGCCAAGTATGAAGGACATCTATCATTTGGGGTTGTTAACTAGGTTAGCATATACCACCACTCATCTATACCATGTAAACCTTCAAGTGGAAAGGGTTGATGAATTATAATCCCAAGCTTCTCTGTCATCTCCCAAAAGCCAAATTTTCCTAAGAGGCCCAAAAAATCTTACATCCTCACTCTGGGTACCTAGTTTTCTCCACAACTTGAATATAGTAATGAATTTTAGAACAAGACATACACCATTTCTATTTCTTCAACCATCTCAACCCTTAATGCTTTGTTTAATAATACATGTTGTCCGCCAAAGAAATAGAAAAAAGGTCAATTATAGTAAATAGAGAAGACTTGGTATACAACAATTATAATGCAAGATTAACACCATGTGCGAGCACGGGCACGGGCACGCACAAGAGAGAGAGAGCGAGAGAGAGAGCAACAATATCCTAGAGCAAACCAGAGAGAGTGAGAGGTCAAAATATCCTACATATATCCATGAAACTGAGAATATTCAACATTGCATCAATACAGCTCCATTTTGGTCAGACAGATGGCGATATCCGGAAAAAACAAGATTTGCTGTTGTAACATCAAGAAAGCCCTTCATACAAAGGAGTATCCCTCACCCACACCAAAACTGGAAGCAGGATGATTGCGGCAGGCAGAAACGACACTAACTAGAAAAACCTTCAGGGTATCAGCTTGTTGAACGCCTGCTTTTGAATATATGTATATACACAGACAAAAACACGCACCCATAAACGATAGATTCACATCTATGCAAAACAAAAAATTGCTGAAGTGATAAGAAATATACTACAAAGGAAGTCTTACAAAATATTCTCAAAAATGAGTCTAGACTTGAAATAACATTTCAAAAGAAGTGTTATGCATGCAGGAATTTGTTCAAAGTTCAAAGACAATCCATTCCTATGTTCGGAACAAATTCAGAATTCATGTCTAATTATTCGCAACTCAACATTATTTTAACTATGAAAAATGCAATTTAAAAAAAAAAAAGATTATAAAGATTGTGTTCATATGGAAATTAAAACAATATATTCTATAATTCTGAATTCTATAAAAAATTGGTCATATAAGCTCAATTTTTACCATTTTAAGAATTTAATCATCTTCTAGTTGAAATAAGTTGATGTTTGGAAATGAACAACATAGAAATTTAGAATTTGCTATAGACATGGCCGAATAAACTTAAATAGGCAAACACTCTTTAATAGAACAGATATTCAGACATTCTAACCATCAATACATGGGGGCAACTTTCACCCGATGAAGAACACACAGGAAAAATAAAAGACACCTGAAGAAACCTGTGAATTTCTTAACAGAGAAAAAAAAGGAAATAAATTACTAAAATGAAGTAGAAAAGTTGTGCACAAATCTCTACTTCAGAGCATTTCTAAAAAAAAGATTTAATTTTTTAACAATGCAGGTCACTAATTCTTAATCGGCGGCAATGAGTCCAATTGCAAGATATAGGTAGGAAGGTAGGGGGAAGGGGGAGAGATGGGAAAAAGAGAGTCCAGAGAAAAAAGACCTTACACAACCATAAATGGAGATATACAGCTTTTAAGAAGCTACAAGAACCACTGCCGATTGTCTCCATTCCTAATTAAGAACAGTAATATATCAGCCATAATGGAAATCTCAAGAATGATGAAAACAGAACAAAAGAAATCAGGTGAGTGTCCCCATACAAGTTATTTTTAGACCCTGCTGGAGAATCATAAGATCAAAAATTTTCAGAACCCAAATCTTCTCAAACTAACCACATGCCTACCATCTCCTCAACTGAAATCCCATATCATCCTTCACTTACTCAACAGCGAACCATGGCACCTCCGCTATCTAAAGCTAACATCCAAAGTATCTCACCCAAGGACACAAGGAAAGATGGTTTACAGATTCGGCAATTTTCTTTTGCACAGGAAATAGTCAACACTTCCTCACCTGCTCCTATTATTTTCTACACCTGGTGCACCAAAAACCTTACCCAGTACACTAGACATGTCAATATCAATCTCATTTGTTCTAAGCCTTCCATGTATAAATACAGTAAGAAAGAAATTCTCTGGTTTCAGTCATGCCAAAAATTTTCCTTCCATTTCCTTTCCATCTACCAATTCCACCAAAAACAACATTTTTACAGAAAGCACTTAAATCATAAAACAAACTCTTCCCCATTAGGTTTTCACCAGCTGCCACAAAAGAAGCACAAAGCAAGCTGAAGGATTCTTAAAATTAAGAACCACGAGGATTCAGTCAATAACTTTCAATTCAGTTCATAATTACATAACTAACAGATTCACAACCCACCACTCCAACGGCAAAATTATGTTGAAATTGACATTTTAACTTTAGAATACTATAGTATTAACCTCAATTACTGGGATTTGAATCTTATAAAAAATCCATTCACAAGTCAGATTAGGCAAATAAGACTTTTGACACTTTGACAGTAACAGTCAAGAAATGTTTTCAAGGATAAATGTGGCAAAGGAGTATTAAGCATTCCATCTGGGCATACTAGGAAGCTAAACATATTCCCAATTATCAAGCTTTCTGTCTAATGAGAATATAATAGCCGGAATACATATACAAAACTTATATCCAGGGTAATTAACTATAGTACAAATCTTTGCATAAAAACACATAAATCAAAAGTACAAAATAAAACAGATTAATTATCTATAAAAACTATGTCGCAATGATGACAAAAGAAGAAAAAACATAGCACACATGCTTCAAATGAACAAAAACAGCGAAATAAGTTTTCATTACAACGACGATAATCCAATCAATACTTTCTTATGGTCAAAAAACAGAATCCAAAGATAGTATGACCAACCTAACACTACTGCTGCTGGTTCTGCTGGTTCTGAGGGTTTGGTGGAGGTGGCATACCAGGGCGTGGTGGAGCAAAAACAGGAACTCCACCAGGCGGAGGAGGCATCCCTGGACGAGGTGGGGGTGGTGCAGGCATCCCGGGCCTCTGTGGTGGGGCCGGAGGTCCCCTCATCATTGGAGCAGGCGGCGGAACCATCGGCCTCTGCCCGAACTGCGGTGGAGGCACAGGGAACTGTTGCGGTGGCCTGACACCAAATGATGGAGGTGGAACCTGAGGGGGTGGACCCCGAACCATCGGAGGTGGACCTTGTCCAGGATATGCAGGAGGAGGAATCTGACCAGGTGGTCGAAGAACCGGCGGCCCGCCGGCTGCAGAAGGCGGATAAGTCATAGGCGGGGCAGAGAGCTGCGGGATCGGAGGACGCGAGATCTGTGGTTGCATCATACCGGGAGCAGGGCCACCGACTCCGCGAACCGGTCCAGCCAGACCGGGCTGAGCCTGAACAAGAGGAGCGGTCGGAATACCACGGCCAGCTGCCCGGCCCATTCCGGGACCGGCGAGTGCGGTACCGGAGACGGCTTTGGCTCGTGACTCTTCGGGAGGCGGAGGTCCCTCGACGGTCATAGAAATGACCTCCTCGCCGCGGAGAAGGACGAGGCCAAGAGTCCGGCGGTCCTCGCGCTCCTCGTTGTTTTTCTTGCCCTTGGCAGGAGGAAGCTTCCGGAACTCCTCACAGTCGCCGAGGACGAGGTTCATGTGGCGATCGAAGGCCATGAATTTCCCAACCAGCTGGCGCCCGTCCTGGATTGTGACGCGCATCCTGTAGTTGATGAACTGCAGCATCTTGGAGCTCTTGGACATCGACATTGTTGCGATTTCTGGAGCTCAACAAGGTTAGGGTTTGTTTTAAGGAAGAGAGACCAGGGTTTTTGAAATGGAGTTTGGAGCGGGGGAGTAGAGTTGGCTTTCGAGTGACGAAGAGCGGACCTCTAGGGTTTTGGGTTTATTTTTTAATTTATTTTTTTTAATGGGATTTCTTTTTTTTTTTTCCCCTACTAAAAAACTTATTTTTAAATTTTGGTAAATTACATTCTTTTAATCTCAGGCCCAGGCCCATACCCAGGCCCAGGACCAGACCCGGGACTAGACCCGGGCCCATACAGTTGAAGCCCAACAGAAACGATCGGAACGACGTCGTTTAATCGTGGAGCCTTGAACTAAATCAGAAGCTTCTAAATCATCTCGTTCCAAACAAGTCAAAACGACACCATTTTCGGAAGAGGGTTTCCGTGGGCTCACTTTTTCGGCTTCCTTCTTTCCTTCCACAGAGAGGTGGCGGCTGTGAAAGTGGACCGAGCGGTGAAGAAGGAAATAGCGAGGATCTCGGAAGAAAGAAGAGAAGGGACTGACGCGAAGAAGAAGAAGAAGAAGAAGAGATCAGTTGTTTATTAGGTCACCATCATTTTCTTTCCCTATATATTCGTTGGATTTTTTTTTGTTATAGTTAAATTCGTATACTGTTTATTAAACTCGTATACATTTCTCAGAGGAGTGACGAGCTGAAAATTGGAGGCAGTGAAGTGGTATTTTCTTTAAATTAAAGAACATATGGCTGGCGGTGGAGGTAAAAAGAAGGAAGTGAAGAAAGAGACTGGCTTAGGGCTTTCAAATAAGAAGGATGTGAATTTTGGAGAATGGTATGCTGAGGTATGTGATAAAATGTTCGTGTAATATTCTGATTCGGTAAATGAAATGGTATACATATTTATATCGGGAATCATATTATTGACTTGGAAATGCTTTCATCTAGGTTTGTGTCAATGGTGAGATGATAGAGTATTACGACATATCTGGATGTTATATTCTGAGGCCATGGGCAATGGCAATTTGGGATACCATGCAAGTGAGCTTTTCAGAGACTTTCCTTGTTATTTAATTTAATTCCTTCTTGGTTAATCATAATTAAGGTTATAGATCTTTATCAATGTTTGTACAAGCGTTTGAACTTGATTCATGTACGGTACACGCTAATGTCTTTGAACAACCGCATGAGAGGGAATATAAGGGGAGACAGAATAAAGAGCAGAGAAATGAGGGATGTGTATTTATAGGGAGAAAGCATAATTAGGAAGATCTGGGAATGTTAAACTTGTATATTTTTCTTCTTACCACATAATTGATTTTTTCTTACTTGCCGGAGCGTTAGGGAATTGGGCTGGCTCTTTTTTTTTCTCAATTTGATGATAGCGTTGATGTCTATATGCAGACATTCTTTGATGCTGAAATCAAGAAAATGAAAGTCAAGAATTGTTATTTCCCCCTTTTTGTTTCCCCTGGGGTTTTAGAGAAGGAGAAGGATCACATTGAAGGATTTGCTCCAGAGGTGAGGCTTTGCAATCCTCTTGTTCTTATTTTTGGAGCATGTGGATCATTGTGATAGATGAAATTTTCTTTCTAGGTTGCTTGGGTTACCAAATCTGGGAAATCCGATTTGGAAGTGCCTATTGCTATTCGCCCAACCAGTGAAACTGTGATGTATCCATATTATTCAAAGTGGATAAGGGGACATCGAGACTTGCCTCTGAAACTAAACCAGTGGTGCAATGTTGTCAGATGGGAGTTCAGCAACCCTACACCATTTATCAGGTATTGATCTTCAATATAATTTTGATATTGGTTTGATAGATGGCATTTATGCTTTACAAGTATAATTACATTCCTTCAGTTTGGCTGTTGTTTCTTACTTTCTTTCTTTTAAAAACATACGTCCTCCAATTTAGTGGTGTTTTTGGTAAATAAACCATTTACTAGCTTATAAGCTGTGGAAGTTAAAATAAATAAGTTGTTGAATAGTTTATTAACTGTCGATTTTATAAAATGACAATAAGGACATTTTATTTTTTTAACAAGTAAAGCTATCAAAATCTAATTTTTTCAGAAATTTAATTATCTATATCTAAAACAAACTAAAACATAAAATAGGTTCAACGTGATAATTTTTATATTCATTTAACTATTTGCTTTATTTACTTATTTTTTTTTCTAACTAATCTGTTATTCAACAGATAATGAAAAAGAAAACGAAGATGAAAATGAAAATGAAAATGAAAGTGTTTTGAAACTTGAAAATTTTCAAATTGTTAAACTCAAGTTGTTACATTCAAGTTGAAACTTGAGAATGATCAGTATTTTCTTGAAATGTGCATGCTTTATATATATATTTTTTTATTTAAAAAAAACATATTAAGCATGCACATTTCAAGAAAATACTTATCATTCCCAGCATTTGTGTTTTCTGTTGTTTGAGTCTAATTTTGTCTTTAATTAGTTTACACTAGCTTATTTTAGTTTACTTATAAGTTCAAAAAAGTTAAGCTCCTCCACCAGCTTATAAAACAAGCTATTACATATTATCTGTTTTTCTAAAAGTAAGCTCCCCATTGTAAGTCAAACATATTACTACAAAAATTTTAACTCCTAATACCCCCATTTTTCAGCAGATAGAACTTCTTTCATACTTTTCTTTGCCTTTCTCTCTTTGGAAGGGAGTTGAGGGTATGAGTCCTTTCTCCTGTATTCTAGCCACTAATATGGGATCGGGGTAGTAGTAGTTTTGACTTTGGATCTTTGATTGCATGTTTACCATCTTAAAATTTGTTAATGCATATATTTTCTTGGAAGATTTATGATAATTTTCAAATATAGCATTGGTTAAAAAATGTAGTAACCTGTTGTACTAAATTATTGGTCATTTTGAACTCAATTTTATGATTGTAGGAGTCGTGAGTTTCTGTGGCAGGAAGGGCATACTGCTTTTGCCACAAAGGAAGAGGCAGATACAGAGGTATGAGGACACAATTTCAACTCTTTGGGCTAAGCTCTGCTCTAAGAAGAACTTAAGTCGTTTATTATATATATATATATGTATATTTGAAAGAGAAAATGATGTCTCCTTGGAGGCATCGATGAAAGAAAAAATGATAAGTAACAAAAAGGCACCAAGGAAGTGCAATCCTAAAACAAATTTTAATTAGAAGCTGTTCAAATTAACAATATCTATGTCATCCAATAAATATATTAGGTTCCTATATAGGAGTTGAGAATTCTGAGCCAATGATCCTTGATGGACACGAAAGGGTAGAAGAGTGATCAAAAGCTCTTCGGTTCCTTTCTTTCCAAAAACCCAAGAAATAGGAAGAACAAGTGAAGGAATTTCTTCTGCTTCGCGGAAGTGGGAATTCTGCTCCAAATCTAGAGTTCATCCTTAACTGCGTTACAAACCCAAACAGATTAAGAAGGTCAAGAGTATAATCCCAAAGCTTTCTAACTTCTGAGCACCACAGACAGGGGACTCGCAGTCATTGAGACATAGGAAGCACCAGTTAACCATGATTATGCTCCTCTCCATGAGATTGTCTCTAGTTAAAAATCTGATCCAAATTGCCTCCCAAGTAAGAAAAGCAATCCTAGTGGTAGCTGTTGTTTTCCATTTCTGCTTCCAGTTTTCCATTTCTGCTTCCATGGGAAATTCATCCAGCAATGCTTTAGGCAGATTTATAAGGTTCTATCATGATTTAACTGTGAATCTGCCATCTTGTGTGCGTTTCCGGACTTGCCTGTCAAGCCCATCAAGATGAACGGAACAAGACTTCAAAATGAATAAGTGAATTGCACAATCATCAATCTCCCACTTATTTAAATTGTGAAGAAGGGGAACATTCCATTGGACCCACCATTGTACACCAATAGTCCTTCACTTTTGCCTCCTTGCAACTTGCAACCTACAGAATAAGGAAAGGAGTCTTCCAAAGGACTAGAAAAGCACTATAAATCATGCCAAGATCTAATACTACTACCTCGCCAACTATGAACCGAGTGCCCCCCAGGAAGCAAATGCCAATTATCACAAATTTACCTCCAAAAGCTTTGACGAAGAACACCTCTGCTACCTTCCACCAGCGCTGTATGTGTGCAGACTGAATTTGCACTTAGAAACCCCCTCTAGAAAGTTTATTTCAAATAAGAAAAAAAACAACCTCCTGTAGGAAGTGCCTCCAAAAAAAATTCATTTTTGCATTTTGGAAGAAGAGCTTTGCTGAAAGAGAGCAACGACCTAGTCACTAGGCCAACAAATCTCAAAGGTATTTTTCACCCTATCCAAGCAACTAAATGGAATTTCCTATGCTCAGAATCACTCTATAAGAACCAGCATCGAATTGCTTTGATCTTTTTTGCAACCGCCACAGAGATGGGGAAGAGTGAACAAGGAAAATAAATATGGAGGTTAGACAGGGAACTTTTGATGTTGTAGAAAATTGTTTATTAATATTTAATAATGTGGAAATTGAAGACCATCTGAAGTTTATGGGGTGAATATTTAGCTATCTTTCCCTTATTATGTATATTTCGCTTGCATAGAGATATATGATAAATTGGTACTTGGTGCTCTTAAGACCATTGACAGTAGCTCAATTTTTTTCTCACCTTTGAATAAGTTAAGGTATTAAGGATGGTTGATGAAGAATGAAGCAGTTGAATTATATTGGAATCTTAATTTTTCTTTTATATATCAGGTGCTTGAAATATTGGAACTGTACCGACGTATTTATGAAGAGTTCTTGGCTATTCCTGTCATTAAAGGCAAGAAGAGTGAGATGGAGAAGTTTGCTGGTGGGCTTTACACGACAAGTGTCGAGGTACATTCACATAAACATGTTCATGCTACATTTTATGTAATTTAATTGATTCCAACTGTTGACATTTTGTCTAAATCTGCTATACTTTACGTCAGGCATTTATTCCAAACACGGGTCGTGGTGTACAAGGTGCAACCTCACATTGTCTGGGCCAAAACTTTGCAAAGATGTTTGAAATAAACTTTGAAAATGAGAAGGGAGAGAAGGCCATGGTCTGGCAAAATTCTTGGGCCTATAGTACTCGCACGGTAGGATTTTACAAGTAGGGATTTGTCCTTATTTAGTATACTTCTAATAGAAAGAAAAAATGGAAAAGATAGTAAGTTACGTATATTTCTTATTGTTGAATTTATTCTTGTTGTTGAGTCATTGAATTCCCAAGTGTTGTATATAGTTGTGTTTCAGAATTCTTGAGTGCATAAAGTTTAACTGTGAATACCAGTCTTTTTAACTGTTGTATTTGGAAATTCAGTTTAAAATTAATTTCAGAAAAAAGAACTAATTTTGTTGTGAGCTCAAGCTTTTTGTAACATTGTCTTTTGTTCATATTTCTATTATTTGTCTGTATTCTTTCTGAGCACATCCGGAGTTACTTGCATTGCTTCCAGCGATAATTTAATTGGTGTACATTGTTTGTGGGATTAGCTTTTTTTCATTTATTTTATGTGTATTAACTTCTGCGTAGATTGGGGTCATGGTGATGGTCCATGGAGATGACAAAGGCCTGGTGTTACCTCCTAAAGTAGCATCTGTTCAAGTTGTTGTAGTCCCTGTACCATATAAAGATGCTGATACTCAAGGAATTTTTGATGCATGTGCTGCCACTGTAGCTACCTTAGATGAGGCTGGTATTCGTTCTGAGGCCGACTTCAGAGACAATTATTCTCCTGGTTGGAAGTACTCACACTGGGAAATGAAGGGTGTTCCCTTGAGGATTGAAATAGGGCCAAAAGATTTGGCTAACAATCAGGTGCATTATTTAATAGCTATCTATATATGTTTTTTATATGTTTTTTCTGATTTTTGTTGTCAGTATCTTCTATGATTTACTTTGATCCTATGCACAGGTACGTGCTGTCCGACGTGACAATGGAGCGAAAACTGATATTCCCAGGGGTAACTTGGTTGAGCAAATAGAAGAAATGCTGGGTAAGATTCAGCAAAGCCTGTTTGAAAGTGCAAAACAAAAACGAGACACATGCGTACAAATTGCTAAAACTT
Source organism: Carica papaya (assembly GCF_054855325.1). Classification (NCBI taxonomy): domain Eukaryota; kingdom Viridiplantae; phylum Streptophyta; class Magnoliopsida; order Brassicales; family Caricaceae; genus Carica; species Carica papaya. The sequence continues at coordinate 35,125,540 of NC_142317.1, forward strand.
GGGATGAATTTGTGGAGGCTCTAGGACAGAAGAAATTAATCTTAGCTCCATGGTGTGATGAAGAGGTATTTTATCAAATTATTCAAATTTTTACCAATCATTTTATTAACATACACTTTGTGCACGTCTCTGTGATTGTAATTTATGTGTGTATGCACATATTTGATTAATAATTAGTTGATGCCTTATATATTCTCTAACTCCATGTGATAATTTGATTTGGCAAGATTTATAAGCTTGATAATATTCTTACTATATTGGGTTTTTTGCTCAAATCCTTCTAGTTCGTTTTCCTTTAAAAATTTTTGAAAACTTATTTGAACATTTTTTGGTTCCTTTAGGAGGTGGAGAAGGATGTGAAAACACGAACTAAGGGTGAAATGGGAGCAGCTAAGACTCTTTGTTCTCCCTTTGACCAGCCAGAACTTCCTGAAGGTATGATATCTTCTGAGTTTTCCCTAATTGCTGATTTTACTTCCCTAATACCTAAAATTGTGCTGAGAACTTTCATAATATGCTATTCAATTATTAGGGCTAATCTGCCAAAGGGACTATTATATTCTAGGACTCAACACTCTCTTAGTGTAGATTGTTTTAGTTTTTTTCTATTTTTGGTTTTTTCTCATAGTGTAGACTGTTTTAGAAAGGAAAGGAATTTTATAGACAAGACACCAAAGTGAATACCAAATCGCAATTCTTGAGAAAGGGGAACCTATGCCCCATGAAAGCTACTATGGCTCTCTCCAAAAAACCCACAAAGAGATGGATGGGGATAACCCTTTGCAATTTTTTTTGGAGAGGAAAAGAGACAACTGTTTTGCATCGTGTCATTACATTGGTATAACTAGCTGGCACAAAGCTGCACATTAGGTTTAAAAGCCGAAGGCAACATTTGGGAATTTTTGGAGTCAGAATGATCTACTGTTCATAGATAAGATCTCTGCCTTATATTCTGTTTTAGATATTCTGGATAAGATGGTTAATTGTGAAGGTGATGATGACGTAGACCTTTGTACCCTTCAACCTATATATTTAAAAACTTTAACATAGTAATTAACAAGAAATTATGAAATTATTTGAGTGTTAAACAACTATAGTATTATTTAAAATTATTTATTTATTTTAAATGATCATATTTTTTTAGGAAAAAGCATCTTAATTTGCTCGCAAGAAATAAGAGTCCAATATTGATCCTTTTGTATCATGTTACCTACGTCTTTCATAAATTATGAAGATACCAAATTTTCGCACAACATAAGTCTGTAGATTACAGAGCTTAAGTTTATCCACACATGAGCAAGAGCTCAGAGAACTTTGTTCGTAAGCTGCTTGTAGTAAGTTTTGCCTGCACAAATATTTTTGGCAAGCATCTTCTGTTGTTGATGAAGGATTTTAGGTTTTATGTCAGTTTGCTTTTTATTTTGTTAATGTCTGAAAATTGTATCAGGTACTAAATGTTTTGCTTCCGGGAAGCCTGCGAGAAAGTGGACCTACTGGGGAAGGAGTTACTAGATTGTTGTGGCACCCGACGTGCACTCCTCTTGAACATGGTTATTGACACCCGATCTCGAAATTTCTGAAATTGTTACTGGAATGAAATTGATGGGACAAACCCAGATTGTTCATCTTTATCATATATGGTTTTCAGTTTTGCTACTTTGTACTTTCAGAAAAAAATGATGATCATCGGATATTTACTTACAATGAGCTGCAATTTTATTTGTTTAAGAGCTCTAGAAATGAATAAAATTTTTAAAGTTCTTATAGTGATTTTTTTTTGCTCCGAGAGGCCATTGCAGATGTAAGATGTTTCATACAAGGTATGGACTGAACTGAATTTCTTGAACCAGTAATTTGAAATAAAATTCAGTATATTTTTTCTGACTTTTGGGTTTATATTTTTAATAAATATGTATTTTTTATTAATTTATTTTATTAAAAATAATTAGATTTTTTGTGTTATATTCGGTTTTATAATCTTAAAATTATTTGTTTTCAATATTTTTTAAAAAAATTATGTATTTCTTCATTCGCCCTGGCATTAGTTTCAGACTCCACACTATATATAGCACTGCAAAAGCACTTAAACACACACACATATATATATATATATAGTTTTGAATTGGAGGGTACCTAAATGATAGTGAATGTATCTCATGACTTGTACAGAAAAAATAATAAGTTAGAAGAAGTTATGTCACCTTGAATGTTCAAATTAGTAGAACTATTAAATATTTGATTGTTACATGTACCTAGATAAATTGCCTATAGCTAAGTTATATACATATATATATATATACACATATCAACTATAGAGCAACAACCTTCAAATAAGAACACAAAATGAATAGTGAATTTATAACTTCTTAAAAAAAAATATCAATCATCTAATAGTTGGGGAATTACAAGTTAACAATAAGAACTCTCATTGATGAGATCGAGTAGGGTAAGGAATAGCAATAAACCGAATGCGTTTGTGAATTGTTCGAATTTGAAACTAATAAAAAAAAAGAAAAAAAAACAAACTTAGTTAATAAATTGAATTCGAACCTAAAATATTTAATTGATTAAATCGGATATATATTTGTATACTATTAATAAATTAAACATATTAGATATTCAATAGTAATTAAAAATAAAAGACATACTAATAATTTTAAAAAGAGTATTAAAACTATAGATAAACATTATAAAATGTATATATAAGTATATTATATATGTTAAATATAGTTAGTGGGATTTATATGGCTTATAAGAAATGAGAGTCTTTAGGGTTTTTGAGTGAGCCAAAGAGAGAAACAAGGCATGGATAAAAAGATTATGGTGGTAAGAAACACTAGGGAAAGAAGAGTTCCAAGGGTTAATTCTGGTTACTGCTTGCTACCTCTGCAAACAGGCAGAGGGGAACTGCAGGCACCTTCTTTTACAGTGTCCTGCTGTCTATCAACTGTGGTGCATGGTTTACAACCGGTTCGGTATTAGCTGAGTTTGCTCGGGTTCTATTAAAGACGAGATATGGGCATGGGAGCATCCTAGTAACAGTTGTATCCTTGCTGACTTGATTCCCATAACACTTATGTAGACTGTGTGGAATGTTAAGAATAGTAAAGTGTTTGAGGGGCTTGATGACACAAAGGGTTTTGATGTCCTGAATAATAGATAGCTTAGTACCCTAAATTTTTTGCTTATGGGTCCCCCTCCGTATTTTTGGAGTCTTTTAGGAAGATTTTTCGAATGGAGGACTAAGCTGTAAATAACTGTACGTGTTTTTTGCACTACCGGTGCTTATAGCAATACAACTTTACTACTCACTTCAAGAAAAAATAAGAAGAGAGAGAGGCTATAATACCATTACATTTTGCCTTGGGTTGACCTCGGTTTGATATGGTAATTTGCCTTGGGATTCCAGCCTACATTTTGAATGCTTGCTATTGTCTCTTGTTGAAATCATTGGGTGTTAGTAACAAGTGATTTAATAATTTCTTCAAGAGGCATACCTTGTTTTAGAGGTGCTAGTTGTTGTTGTGGAGGTGGTCTTGGCTAATATTGTTAAAAATTGTGTCGTCTTACTCTATAGCTAAAGTTGGGATAATTACTCAAGAACCTGTTGTAATATATTCAAACATTATTTAAGACTAGAATAAGAATTGAATCTGAGCATCAGATATAAAGGGCCAATACATATAATCAGCTATCAAAAAAGATCATATCTGTGTTTGGCATATATACGGCAAATTAAACACTAAGATGAAATACAACAGCCAAATCAGACTCAGAATTTTCTTATCAGGGAGACCAGGTGATGGATGATAATGAAAGTGAAAGATGGGGTCTAACACAGATATAACCTGTTTTATCCTGTTCTTGTTGATACTGTTTCCCTGTTACTTTGGTGGAAGGAGGGATGTTGATATCTACTTGGCTCTCCACAGCTATATAATATGTATATATATGTCTCTGCTATCAAACAGCCATCAAATAAGTAAAAAGGATTATTGTTTATTTAAGAAAAGTCTTACATCACTACGAAGTGATACTGAGTAAAAAGATAATAAATTTTAATGGAGTTCAGAAGATAGGAATTTGAACAGCAAAGCAAAATCTCAAAGTACCTTCCCTTTAAGTTAATATTAATAAGTAAATGACCTTTTACCTTTCACATCTTTTTATATTTCTGGTTGTTTTGTTTTAGTATATGCAGGAAGCTAATCTTCAAGAAGAATACTGGAGAGCCAAGGTGACTAATTTTTCTTGTTATCTGTTTTATACTCCCTCCATGGCATTTGTAACCATGTTGTCAACAGTGCGCATTCCCCCTTCTGAAGCAATGACCACTTTGCATCTATAGATAATCCAACAATAAAAAGAGAGAAAATAAGAACAACACGATGTTGGAACAACTGAAATGTGGCAGTTATTGAGAAATGAGAATGACAGTTTAATAGACAAAACTTGTTTTTTCATGGTGCAGTAGACTTTGACCGCTGTTTCCCTACCACTCAACCATCCAAAATGTCTTTCGTTACTGCTTAAATGTTTTGTATGAACACCTGTAAACTTCTTCTCTCATTTATCTGTTGCTTCTACACCTAGAACGTATTGTTCTTGATCTCGCCATTAGATAAAGGTAAGAGTTCCTGTTTATCTAGGGAAAAACCCAACCCCAAACCAGAATCTGCTACAAAGAGTTCATTTGATCCAATTTACACAGTCAACCTTCCCCCATTATCCTTAAATTTCACTAAAATTGCACTTTATAGTACCATCTTATCTGCCTATGACTTCTAGACTTGAATACTCCACATTCCACCTTCATGATATTAGGTACTGAAGGATATGGTCTTGGATTTATCTAATGAACTCATCCACAATCAAATCAAACAGAATGGTAAACAAAATAAGTCTCCCAATGTAGATCAGATAAGTATTTGTCCTTGACCACATTGATATACCTATAAATACTTACGTTTTAGTATCCACGAATAACCTCTCCCATGAATAACCCCTCCTAAAAGTGTTTCCTGAAATCAAAAGAAATCATATACGGTCTTTCTTTTTTTTTTTTTTTTTTTGTTTATTTGTCTCCAACAACCTCCTAAAGACGTTAGCTTCCAACATTTGATGCCTCACTCTGAACCAAACTGATTTTGGAGAATTTGTTTCAGACATTAGTCTAAATTCTTTCCTGCAGCTTCATGCTGAAATTATCTTTAAATTTCGTATTAGGATTCTCAATTACTGTCAGAGAGAGTAAATGAATGTCAAAAGTGATGTATTGGTTCTGAAGCAGATAAGTCACAGATGCTACATGTAACATCAAGGACCCATAATCATTGAGGTAAAACTAAGGATGACCTAAGTAATGTTGATGATTCATTTCAAAATTCCTGTGGCAGTAATTAACATGCCAAAAGAAGGGATAGGAAATGTATAAGCATGCATAATTTTCACCTAAAAAAAACTTGTAAGTTAACTGGTTTGAAGTTTTGCCCATTTTTAATGCAAGACTGCTAGTTGAAAGTCACATCTAGGTTCTCTCGTATATGTCAAACAACATAGAACTAATCAAATGAAATAAGAAAGGCTTTGAACAGGGAAAGAGGAAACCAACGGAAACTTGGAAATGACTCCATGTTCCACAACCCCATCAACTTTGTCAAGGCTATTGGCTACATCAGCTGCAAGTAAAACTTCTAGAAGTCACCAAAGAAAATAAAACCATAAAAAAAAAATTGCAACAGACTTACATGATTGGACAACCTACCAAGGCTCTTTATCGGAGATGTAAATATCACATCAAGAATATTGTGACCTTCTCTAGTGACCACTGGAAAGTCACCCCCAAGTGGACCTGCTTGCCCCATAGATGATCTCCTCCATACCTTCATAGACAAAAGAAAACATAAGGAACTATTACCTGACAAAGATTATTCCAGTAACAATCCCTTCATCTCATGAAACTTACTCAGAGCTGCAAATTTAGGTTTGCAAAACTGTTGGTAACATAGTTTTTCATACTGCAATTGTTCTCAAAATGTCAGAGAACAAAACAAGTCTTTGTCAGCGGATCGATTTGCTTCCTTTCTTGAAGGCTCACCAAAAAGGCTATATTTCTCTATGCCCATTAATGTAAAATTCATTTCTATATAGAAGAGTTAAGCATTTAAAAAAAAGTAAGAAATTTGCTAGATACTTTTACTTATCATAGGAGATGAGCATGCCATCAGAAAGCCAAAAACAAAGCAATACCTCTTCACCATCACAAAATCACGTGATTAAGAATATAGGGCATTTCTATCACGTATTTCAAAAAAAAAAAGGTAGGCCATTTCTATTATGAAATAAGAAACAGATAAATGTTCAGTTTTTGCATACGTAGCTTAGCTAAGCCTAAGAGGTGGAACATTCTGCATGAATGAATATAATTATAAGTAATAAGGAACCTCTAGGTAGTTGTAACAAAATGCCTTCAGATTCTACTAAAGAATATTTATGTATCAAAAAAAAAATAATTGATTGCAAATAGCATACCTCTGCGTCCCCCAGAAACAGGTCATCAATCTCTTCAGCAGTTCCCATCCAGTTAAGCTGAAATATGTTTTTGATTGCCAATCAGTTCTTTATCCAAGTCTCATAACTCATGCTCCGCAAGTTTATATATAAGTGCCTACCGACTGAATTAGGATAGGAATTGAACCATCTAGACCACCTTTGTACTGATTTTCCATGATCATGAAGACAAGCTGATTAGCTGCATTTAAAATGGACTGCAAATGAAAACTTTTCAGTGCGATCTCTTTTGCTTTTTAAATTCCAAGGTATTTAGAGTACTAATATCCATAGCATCAAAACTGGATAGACAGCAAACCAACTAAAAGCATAATCACTAGTTCATTGGTCCAACCAATGATCAACAGTAAAATCATTCAGCTCGCAGTAATAATTAAAATTATTCAATATTTTTATAAGAATAAGTATATAAAAACCAAAAAGAGCCATTTTTAATTTGCATTGAAGGCATTTCTTCTTGACACATTTTTTCTTTTAAATTTTTCTACAACTGAAAGAGAGGCAGTGCTGGTTGCTTCTTATGAGCTGCGTACTTCCAAGGAGAAACCCTTTCCTCATTGAGCAACTTGGTTGACTCATCTTTCAGCTTTTTGTTATTTCGATTCTTACTTGATTCCCCTATTTTATTTCATGTCTCTTTAATTTTGACATCTAATAACTACCCTTCCTTAATTATTAGCTGATTGTTGGAAGTCAGATGCAATTTCTTACATCATAGAGTTTCAACTACCAAGAGATAAGAAACAGTTGGAGACCAGATTATTCTCCATCCAACAGATCAGCTCGGGGAAGAACATATAAACAAGGCTCCAAGGGGATAACACCCAGGTACAAAGGATAAGTTATTCAATTATCTCTGGTACTGTGAAGAAAATATAGATTAGTTATGAAGACTTAAATTATTGTTAAGCATCAATTTTCAATTACAAAAGGTTCAGTTAAAACCAGCAAGTTCTACCAGTATAACTGCTTTCTTACAACAACTAGTTCTTCACGTGAACCAGTTTGGTCTGGCCTCTAGTACGCCAGTTTAACCAGCTAGTCAGGTTGGCCCTCGAAGAATAAGTTATTGACATTAGAAACCACAGTAAATAATTGGATAGTAGAAAAGAAATGATCTGTGCTTGAACTCTAGAACCCATAAAAACTGTAAGTAAGAAAATAAATTCACCTTCTCTTGGAGTATGGACTCTTCAGCCTGTGATATTTGTCTCCCAATGATTGCAAGCAATGTTCCTTCTTCGATAACATCAGCATCATCAAATGCAAAATCAATCTACAAGAGTACGAGTAAAAATATTGCTGCAATGTCCCAAACAATATGATTTTGACATCACACTACTGATCCAGATTTTATAAGACTAGCTATGCCCAAACATAACTGGAGTAAGAGTCTGATAGAATCCATAAAATGCAAGTGGAATTTGCAGAAAAGTTACCTGGGAATTAGTCTCAGCAACAACAGAAGAATGATCTCAGATTCGAGAGTCCTATCATCTCTTCCTCTTACAATACTCTTCTCAGATATTTTTTCCTGCCGCCCCTCCTCTTTTTTCGCCTCCCCTTTATTCCCCTAAGTCCTAAATAACATTTGTTTTTTCTGTTTCTTGTCTGCCAATTACAAGAACACCCCTCTCCCTAGCATAGCTGGCATAATTAGCTTGGCAACTCACCTTTCTCTCTTTTTCCTTTCCTCTTAAATACAAACTTAACCAGGTTTCTATCAATACTCTTCATGAGGTTTTTTTAACTGGAAACTAACATAGTCCTATAACAAAGCAGAATATTACACTTGTTGTTTTTACTTCAGAATCACCAATATATGCTTCCCCACATAAGCATGCTATTAGAACCACATCGAAACGAAGGAAAGAAAGAAACAGAGAAATGCACAGAAACAAGTAAAAGGGGATATTGATTAGGCAATAGAAAATATGTGCCGTACTTCAGAAGTATCTTGATAGTGTCCCAGTGGTATTCCTGCCTTTGCTGCTTCACTTGCACTTCCTACAGACCTACATAAAAAATAAAGTCAACTTACACATGCTAAAGAAAAATGAATATGATGTGGTTGACATCAAACAAACTACAGAAAGAAAAATGTGATAATATGCACAAAGCAATCAAGAACGCAGAAAAGATCTCATGAAAAAGAAATACCAAGCCAACGCTTTTCCTATAGCCTCTAGAATAGAGACTGGTTCCAAATTTCAAAAAAAAAAAAGCACTAGGACAGCTGTATTGGATAGAAGAGTTCCAGACTAAACTATTTGTTATGAAGATTTAATCCATTTTATAAACTAACAATATCTAAGTTATGTATCTGATGAAATATCAATGTTGAATGAGGTGGAGAAGTTAGAACGCACATAACAATTAATGATAATCAGCTGTTCTCAATTTAAACCATTAAGGTTACACAGACAATGAAGCTAGCTGCTGTGCAAGATCTGGGTAACTTGATGAGAAAATTCCAGGAATCAGTTCAGTTCCTTCCAGTATAGCTATTAGTTAATCTAAAGAGCAAAAGAACTTAATTTAGTGGTTACAAGAAATATGAAGATAGAAAGCCAGATGAGAGTGCAAGAATCACTAAAATTAGTTGAAAGAATACAAACTCACATTGGTATTCCTACTATATCTTTTAGGACACCTGCACGGAGTTGTTGACCCAAATATTGTATGGCCATATCAGAAGCTTGACCAGATCCTAACCCAACAATCATTCCACTTTTTATATATGTATCTACCTATAAATCAAAATAACAAAATTGTAAATCATTGTCCATATTACTTTTTACACAAGAATAGTAAAACAATATAGGCATAAAAAGAAAAGTGTATTTTTCCCACCTGTCAAGTGCCTCACATTACAACCAAACCAATTTTCAATTAATCCATTTTCTTAATGACTCCCATTCCTTAACATATACACCATATGTAGATTAGAATATTACCCAAAATAACAAATTACCTCAAAGATTTTCTCTAAAAGAAGATTTTGTTCCAAAAATGTAATCTTTATTTTGGAAGAGAAAGAAAATAGTATTAAAAGGCTCAAAGGGGTATAACCCATTTAGAAACTGCATACAACTCTCACAAAAAGTAGAGATCAATGAGATCAAGAAAATCAACCCCATCATGGAATGACCTCAAGCAAAATATGAAGGTCCTAAGCCAATAATCCTGGATAGAAGCAAAGGGAGAGCAGAAATTTTCAGAAGTTCCATTTTGCCTCTATTTCTTCTAAATGACCCAAAAGATCGCACAGGAGATTATGGGTAAAAACGTCCTTCTAGCACTTCAACACCTTCCATGCTCATAATTCATCCTTGATAAATCACTTACAACTTAACCAGGTTAAAGAGGTTGAGAACAAGATCCCAAAAAGCCTTCTAGTTTCAGGGTACACCAAAGAAGAAGTTGACTTGCGGATTTGTATCACCACGGCACAAGAAACACCAGATTACTGAAATTCTACCTCTCTTCCTGAGGTTTTTGATAGTTAGGACCCTCTCCCATGCTGCCTCTCATGTGAAGAAAACAATTTTGGGTGTTGTCTTCGTCTTCCACACTTGCTTCCAAGGGAAAACAATCCAAGACCTTGTCAAGCATCGCAGACAAAATCTTTTTATTTTGTTACTCACCATGTTTTTGGTAACAAAACATCTATTTGCTAACTATATAGCTATAGGTCCGATTCCCTTGTAATAGAAACCAAAAGAGTTTAAGAGAATATAAGTGCTGGTCCAAATGCCAAGAGACTAGCAACCTAAACCCAAGTTTAAGAAAATGTCCCAAAGCATTGATTAGTGAGGATAATGAATTCAATGAATTGGTTTTCAGTATTTGGACTATGATCTATGGCTTTATGGGGTTGAATTGGGTTACTGCTGGATCTATAAGAGAGAAGGTTTGGGCTTGGACGGGTTTATGTAACAAGAGGCCGGCCTCACCTTCTCCTCATTCCTATATCTATCCTCTGGGTGGTGTGGAAGGAAAGAAATGCTAGAGTTTTTGATGGGGTTGAGAGGGATTTTGTTAATATTAGGGATAGATGACTTCACACTTTTGGGTTTTGCTTTTGGGTCATGACGTTAATGGTTTAGATGATTTTGGGAATGTCATTAACTATTTGATTGATATGTAAATTCGTTTGTATACGGGTGGTACTCTCTTGGTACCTTTGTTAATAATACACTTCTATACACTTTTATTTCAAAAAAAAAGTGAGGATAATGAATTAGAACAATAAACAGAAAATTTTTCCTAAAAGGAATCATGTAAATGGACCAAGGACTAAGAACAAATAGTAGCAGAATTAGTGAAAAGCGGCAATTAAAACTAAAAGCTAATAGGATGAAATATCTTGGAGTGGCCTAAAAGCTATCTACTGGTGCCACTGAGAGGCAACTCTTGTAATGACTCTTTTGGAATGTTGTAAAGAGGAACTGTAACGGCCCCGGAAATATTAAAATGAAATGAGTATTTAAATATATCAAATGCGGAAGCGAGATCAAAATTTCAGTTAACATCCCTTACACGAAAAACCAAAAACGTACTTAAAATATAAAAGATTAAACTAACTAAGAGAGAAACTCGAAAATAAAACTATTAGTATGACTACAGAGTCTCTAGGCATCCCCTTCGTCGTCCTCCTGCGGAACGGGCTCGGTAACCACGTCTTCCTGATCTGAAATGGTTAAATAAGGAGTGAGCTACACTAGCCCAGTAAGAACATTACGATATCTCACCGTCACGGAGGTAAAGGTGGGTAGAAAAAACATAATTTACAACAAACTCGTTTATTAACATGAAAACTTTTACCATCCACTTACCTCGGTGGAATTTATGAAAACAATATAAGAAAAACAATAACATTATCATAATCATTGAATAATATAAGCTGTAAAACATAACACTTATCACGCCTCTTGTAATTCAATCATTGTACAACATATCTTTTTCTCATTTACCAGCCTACTAGTATCCGTGGGGGTACATAGGGGTTCCGCTACCCGTTAACCTTTAACATTCATAATCAGTTTCCAGGGCCGTCCCCATACCCCGTCCGGTATGAGCGCCAAAACCATGAACCTCAATACCCCGTCCGGTATGAGGGTGAAACGGGCCGTCCCCATACCCCGTCCGGTATGGGCGCCAAAACCATAAATCTCAATACCCCGTCCGGTATGAGGGTGAAACGGGCCGTCTCCATACCCCGTCCGGTATGGGCGCCAAAACCATAAGATCTCCATACCCCGTCCGGCATGTGAGACCACAATCCCGGTAGGGTTCCCTACGGACCCGGTCCGTCCACCATCTCCCAGGATATCTAGTCAGGCTGACCCCCATAATACAATTATCAGTCTACACAATCTTTCATTTTCCTTTTCCTCAGTCAGCATCATCAATTCACATACAAACAAGCAAAACAGTAATTCATGCCAAACAGACAACATACAGTATCAGTTTTTCAGTCATTCAACCCATGATTAATAAAAACATAGTATATGCACACAAATATGTAAAATGAACACATCAAACCTCATTTTGCATTTAAAGCTGTAAACAGGCCAAATAACAGTAAATCACCAATCACACTAGACTCGGGCTCCATTAGCCACCTTAAGCAATTTCACACATTCGTTAATTCAAGAAATACCGTTTTATCATTTTGAACTTTAATACCGTGATAGGAAATAGGGTGAGGGGTCCTTACTTGTTTTCGGGATCCGAATACGATTCACAGTGCGCCTGCAGGCCGTCCCTAATTTTCCCTGAATTTTTCCCGGGGAACTGAAACACACTAACAGTACCTGCACGTGTTCCAAAAAAAACCCAAATTAGGCCGTTTTCGGCCGAATTCAGCCACACTCGCATCGGTCCTTGTGAGAAAACAACCCTAGGGCCCTCGGGGGGGCCAGAAAATCACGGAAAAACGGAGCTTACCGGCGGCGGCGCTCTCGGGTGCGGCGGCTCTCCGGCGAGGTTTGTGTTTTGGTGATTCGACTCCGGTCAACCTGTAGAGAAAAGAATGGTGATCACGGTGATATAAAAATTGCATCGAACGGAGGCCGGGAAGGGCCTTGTCGGAGGCAAAAACCGAGAGGGGGCGCGGCGGCGCCGCTGGTCTTCGGCCGCGTATTCCAGCCGTTTGGCCGGGATTTCGGCTTCGATTTGGCCATAGGAGGAATCAGCGTGGAAAAACGAGTCGGGGGTATGAAATTTACCTCGATCGGCTGTAACGGCCCCGGAAAATATTAAAAAAGAAATGAGTATTTAAATATATCGAATGCGGAAGCGAGATCAAAATTTCAGTTAACATCCCTTACACGAAAAACAAAAAAAAAAACGTACTTAAAATATAAAAGGTTAAACTAACTAAGAAAGAAAACTCGAAAATAAACTATGCGTATGACTACAGAGTCTCTAGGCATCCCCTTCGTCGTCCTCCTGCGGAACGGGCTCGGGAACCATGTCTTCCTGATCTGAAATGGTTAATTAAGGAGTGAGCTACACTAGCCCAGTAAGAACATCACGATATCTCACCGTCACGGAGATAAAGGTGGGTAGAAAACCACAAAAAGACCAATGGAGCATAATTTACAATAAACTCGTTTATTAACATGAAAACCTTTACCATCCACTTACCTCGGTGGAATTTATGAAAACAATATAAGAAAAATAATAACATTATCACAATCATGGAATAATATAAGCTGTAAAACATAGCACTTATCACGCCTTTTGTAATTCAATCATTATACAACATATCCTTTTCTCATTTACCAGCCTACTAGTATCCATGGGGGTCCCTAGGGGTCCCGCTACCCGTTAACCTTTAACATTCATAATCAGTTTCCAGGGCCGTCCCCATACCCCGTCCGGTATGGGCGCCAAAACCATAAACCTCAATACCCCGTCCGGTATGAGGGTGAAACGGGCCGTCCCCATACCCCGTCCGGTATGGGCGCCAAAACCATAAGATCTCCATGCCCCGTCCGGCATGTGAGACCACAATCCCGGTAGGGTTCCCTACGGACCCGGTCCGTCCACCATCTCCCAGGATATCTAGTCAGGCTGACCCCATCATACAATTATCAGTCTATACAATGTTTCATTTCCCTTTTTCCTCAATAAGCATCATCAATTCACATTTAAACAAGCAAATCGTAATTCATGCCGAACAGACAACATACAGTATCAGTTCTTCAGTCATTCAACCCATAATTAATAAAACAGTAATATATGCATTCGAAACTATAAAATGAACACATCAAACCCCATAATGCATTTAAAGCTGTAAAACAGTGTAAAACATGCCAAATAACAGTAAATCATCAATCACACTAGACTCGGGCTCCATTAACAACCTTAAGCAATTTCACACATGCGTTAATTCAAGAAATACCTTTTTATCATTTTGAACTTTAATACCGTGATAGGAAATAGGGTGAGGGGTCCTTACTTGTTTTCGGGATCCGAATACGATTCACAGTGCGCCTGCAGGCTGTCCCTAATTTTCCCTGAATTTTTTCCCGGGGAACTGAAACACACTAACAGTACCTGCACGTGTTCCAAAAAAAATCCAAATTAGGCCCAGGGCCTCTTTCGGCCCAAATCGCAACTCCGGCACGGCGGCTCCGCCGTGCTCCGGCGACGGCGCCGCCGCTGGCGGCGGCGAGTCGCCTCGGGTTGACTGTTTTCGGCCGTTTTTGGCCGAATTCGGCCACACTCGCATTGGTCCTTGTCAGAAAACAACCCTAGGGCCCTCGGGGGGCCAAAAAATCACGGAAAAGCGGAGCTTACCGGCGGCGGCGCTCTCGGGTACGGCGACTCTCCGGCGAGGTTCGTGTTTTGGTGATTTGGCTTCGGTCAACCTGTAGAGAAAAGAATGGTGATCACGGTGATATAAAAATTGCATCGAACGGAGGCCGGGAAGGGCCTCGTCGGAGGCAAAAACCGAGAGGGGGCGCGGCGGCGCCGCTGGGCTTCGGCCGCGTATTCCGGCCGTTTGGCCGGGATTTCGGCTTCGATTTGGCCATAGGAGGAATCAGTGGGGAAAAACGAGTCGGGGGTATGAAATTTACCTCGATCGGCGGTCGGAAATTTCCCCGGTGCGGCGGCGAGTGGCGGCGGGTGGCGGCGGTCGGCCTCTGGTTCGTCTTCTCCGGCGAGCGGCTGGCGGCTAGGGTTTGTGGTCTGGTGTGGGGGTTCTATTTATAACTCCTTGCCTTTTGATCACAGCCGTTCATTTCGTTTTAATCTGGGCCGTTCGTTTTTGATTGAATCTGGGCCGTCCGTGCGTTTGAATCTGGACCGTCCGATCGCGCGATTGATCTGGGCCGTCGGATCGCACCCACGCGGATCGCCAACGTGGCTCCTTTTGGAGTGACGCGATCTTGCCACGTGGCAGGCCCCGGTTGGCCGGGCCTGCTGACGTGGCTGCTGACGTGGCCCCCCCCCCCTTTTTTTTTTTTTTTTTTTTTTTTTTTTTCCCTCCTCCTTTCCGGGTGCTACATCGGCGGTCGGAAATTTCCCCGGTGCGGCGGCGGGTGGCGGCGGTCGGCCTCTGGTTCGTCTTCTCCGGCGAGCGGCAGGCGGGTAGGGTTTGTGGTTTGGTGCGGGGGTTCTATTTATAACCCCTTGCCTTTTGATCTCAGCCGTCCATTTTGTTTTAATCTGGGCCGTTCGTTTTTGATTGAATCTGGGCCGTCCGTGCGATTGTATCTGGGCCGTCCGATCGCACGATTGATCTGGGCCGTCGGATTTCACCCACGCGGATTGCCAACGTGGCTACCCTTCGGAGTGACGTGGTCTTGCCACGTGGCAGGCCCCGGTTGGCCGGGACTGCTGACCGGGCCTGCTGACGTGGCGCTTTTTTTTTTTTTTTTTTTTCCTCCTCCTTTCCGGGTGCTACAGAAACAACGAAGCTCTCTAAATATTTAAAGAGTTGGAAAGAAGTATTTTTCTCCTTATGGATGCCTCTTTTATGCAGGTATATCTAGTGTTCCCTTCTACTTCATGTTCTTACTTAGAATTCCAGTGGGTGTAACGAATATAGAAAATTAAGCATTTTTTGTGATCCGGTGTGGGAGAGGCTGCTCGATATCATCTTCCTATTAGTCATTAAACTATGTGATAATAGGGTTTTTTTACAAAAACGGAAACGAAAAAAGAAATTTCACCGAAGACATCATCAATCACCACTCTGATATCTTGATGTTCCTTCCTGTATCAAGTAAAGGTGCTACATTGGACATAAACTAATAGTAATGGTGCTACTTTCAGAAAAAATCAATAGTACTGTATATTCACCACAAAACCACGAACAAGAAAATATATTTGAAAATGTGAAACAAAAAAGAATAAATAAATATATATATATGTTGTTGTAAAAGTAAAATAGCCTGTCCATCTGCATGAAAAATCTAAATGGGTTCGGAGTTGAACATCTACCCCCCCATAAAACCTTGAAAAATGTTGTTTGTAGTAGAAGTGAATCACAAGCAACTATGAGAAGGACAATCACATATAATGACGAGATTGGAATTAAGGAAATGTATCCAGTACAAATCAACCTTGTATCTATTTAGAATCTCAAATTTTGAAAGACATAACAAGAAAGAAAAAAATCCCTGATTCCTTGATCGAGCATTGATCTAGTATAACAATAACAACTGTCTTAGTTGTTAAGAGCTCCAACTGTAATAAACGCTTCAACTCGAACAATTACCTCTAACAGCTCTAGCAAATTATTAGATCTCCCTACATGACCTCAAAACCTCCCAACAGCCAAACTACTATCAGCATTCTCTCAATAGATGGAAATCACGTGAATTCTCTTTATAATGGAAATGGTATAATTCACATTTGTTAATACTTTGCAGCTTTTATAGCAGCAATGAAATCATACTAGGAAGACATCAGCATGTGTTGGGTTCCTCACAATCACATCTTGTATTACCAAAACAAATCCTAAAACACCAACATCATCCTCGACTTTCTCGACTAAATTTTTATTCCGAAATAAAAAAAAACACGGTATGCATCATTAATTACAAGCACCAAGGAGGTGTCAATTCATGTACAAAAATATTTAAATATCAAATAAGATATTAATAAGATCTCCTAAATCCTCCATGGAGTACAAAGGATGACCCATAAGTGAAAAACTCAAGGTCTGAAACCATCTGACTCTAACCCTATCGAGATCCTCTTCCATCCTTTCAAAAGCTCTTCTGTTTCTTTTTTTCCACACCACCCAAAAGATTGTAAGGAGAACGAGACTCAACTGTTTTTTCCAACCACTAATACCCTTCCATGTTCATATCTCATCTCTTACAGTACCAACCATTACCCAACTAATCCCCAAAAACCCGTATGCCATAATCCACATTATATGCAAGAGGTCACCGTAGTAAATATGTTCACAGATCTCCTCCATTCTCTTACACAGAATAATAATCTGGATTTTAGGAAAAGACATCCTTCAGTTCCACAAATGAACTAGCAACATCCAAAAATAAATAAACTAGAAGAAAAAAAAGCGGGCCTAATCTCTGTTGGTTTCTAATACTATCTAATTAAATTCAGAACTCGTCCAAGCCGTAATTTAAATCAGGCAAAAAAATTAGGAAATTTTGGAAAGTCCGAGGTTTATACATAAACATGAATTTTGCCATCAATTCTTTTCTGGGACTTTAGACAACAGGAACAAAGATAACAGTCCAGCCTTATGGTTGCAGTAAAGGAAGCTGCAGAAGTCCAGCATTTCAATATCTAATTTCTTTTCCAACGTTTTCTCAGCTAACAAACAGGACAAAGAGAACGGAGGAATCATACAGTGTGACGAGCCGCACGGAGGAGAGGAGTGGCGTCAGAAAGGGAGGTTATACATGCACGAGGGAGAAGAGAAATAGGTTTGACTTTAGTTCTCAGTTGATGGCCATTGAAAGCTGCAAAAGAAGATGTAAATGGTGCCAGAGATGGTGGTGCCGACGCCATTACTGTGATTTTGAATGTGAGACAAAGAGGGAATCGAAGAGAGCTTGTGGGAAGGGATTATCTAAATCTTTTTTTATTTTATTTTTTATTTTTTTATCTCTTTTTATTTAATGTAATATTTCAAAATTTTGATTTTTTAAAAATTATTTTTTAAGAAAATATTTGTATGTATTTAAATCTTTAAATAAAAATCTATAATGTGCTAAAAAAAATATAAAAATTTTATAGTTAAATAAACTAAGAATTAAATAAAATTTAATATTTTATATAGTTTTATGGTGCAATTATCAGAGACTCCGACAAAAATGTAGTCAGTACCTTTTTAGAGAGATAATCAGAGTGTCAATCCCCTTTTCTAGTAGAATTATTAGGTTACCGGAGTATAATATATTTCGTAACGAAAAATATTTAGAGTCTCGGAGTGATTGAAATTTATGGTCAGTCAGTGCGAGTTACGATTATGTTCGAAGAAAAAAACACTTCAGAGTTCAGATTTATTGATGATGATTGTAAAATCTTATTATGTCTTAAATATTACGTATATCTATACTGAATTCCAAGACGAAAAAATTTGGCTGCCCATTAGACTGCTAGATCGGCATGTCGTTTTTCAAGCTTTCGTGTTTGGAATAATATCTCCGTTGATGTTTCATGCTTACTTGAGATGCAATGATATTTAGTCGTTTTAAAAATTAATAATTAATTATTTTTATGTATAATAAACAAATTCAAATCACACGATACTAAATTATTACCAAAAAAAATTTATGAATTGCTCGATGAATAAAGTAAAATAATTAGTGAATTATAAATTTTTATTGTTCGTACGTAGTGGTTATTTCTATTGGGCTCAAATTATAGGTCGTACATTTTATATATTTTCGTTAGAAGATTATGTTACGTGTGTATTAATTAAAATTTTGTGTCATTATTGATATATATATATATAGAAAAACATTAATTATATGAAATTAATATAAAATGATATAAAATCATATGAATTGCTCGTTGAATAAAGTAAAATAATTAGTAAATTATAAATTTTTATTATTCGTACGTAGTGATTATTTCTACTGGGCTCAAATTATAGGTCTTATATTTTATATATTTTCGTTAGAAGATTATATTACGTGTGTATTAATTAAAATTTTATGTCATTATTGATATATATATATATAGAAAAATATTAATTATATGAAATTAATATAAAACGATATAAAATCATATGAATTGTTCGATAAATAAAATAAAATAATTAGTGAATTATAAATTTTTATTATTCGTACGTAGTGGTTATTTCTATTAGGCTCAAATTATAGGTCGTACATTTTATATATTTTTATTAGAAGATTATGTTACGTGTGTATTAATTAAAATTTTGTGTCATTATTGATATATATATATATACACACACACACGCGTAGAAAAACATTAATTACCACAAGTTATTCACTATAAAAAAATTGAATAAGTTATATAATTATTTAAGAAATGCTATGCTTTATTCATAACTTATATATTTAAAGTTTTCCATTTATTAATTTTTGTTAATAAATTTAATGATATTGGGCAAATTATATAGTTATTTACTACAACATATATTTTTAATTTAATTTTTTAAAAATATAAATTTATGTGTGTAGTACAATAAATATAAGAAGACACCTTTTAAAGATTTTCAATTACCATAGGCCACCTAGTAGTAATGAATGATTGTAATATTGAAAACTTTAAAAAGTTAAATGTGTATGTATATGTATATGTATATATGTAACATATACATATACATACACATTATACCTAAAAGTATAATTTCATGATTATTCATCTTCATAATTTTATTTTTAAGCATGTGTAAGTTTGTATTATACTTTCAAAAAGTTTTCACCATTATAATATGCTTTTGCGTATAATAATTTAAACTCGTAACTTTATAATAATTTTAACTATTCACTAGTGTATTATATATTAAATAATATACAAAAATTTAATCAGAAATTAAGTATAAAATTATAATTTATTTTTTATTTATATATATTTTTTGGCAAATAATTATTTAAAATTTAAAAATAATTTCATATTTATGAGGTGTAATTATGACTCAAAAGTAATTTATTTTATTTTTAATATTTAATATTTAAAAAACTAACATGTTTATATAAAATCAAATAGATCTATAACTAAATCGAAAGTTTACCTGAATTCACGATGGAAGATAACATCATGGTCTGCGATTGAGCTTCCAAATTAATATGCAGTCATTTGAAATTCTCTCACCCTCTCTATTTTCGGTGATGAGATGTCAGAATATAAAATCTTATATATAATTGAGAGATCATAACGGTATATTTATAAGTAAATCTACCTGTAAATTTTTTTTATTCATAATTTAACATATTATAAAATTAAAAATTACATGTTTAATTATTTTATATATAAAAAAGTCTATATTTTAATTTAATGTGTTAAAGTCATTATATACCGTTAATTTTATTGAATTACTTTAAATGGGTCTAATTAATACGTATAATAATTTATATATATATTAATTAACACCTAACCATAAGTACATGGATTATTATATAAAATATTGTGTATTCAAATTTGATTATATTTTTATATTATATAATTTTTTTTTTTTAAAAAAGCATGAAATTGAACATAGCATCATCAAGAGGGAAATCAAAGTGAAAGTGATAGTAATTATTATAGAATTTATAAAAGTCCACCATTAGCAACGACTATATCATTGTATATATCAACAACGGTCCACAACATATATATAATATATATATATATATATATATATATATACAATCACGATGTTGTAATCACTTTGACTTTTTTCTTTTTTGACAAACAAAAAAAAAAAGAGAATAAAGAAAAATAATTATGAGGGCCAATTAAAAAAAATAAATGAAAATAAAATGTTATAAAAATATACAAATAATAATACATTAAAAAAATTAAATTGAATATAAATTTTTAAAATAAAAATAATTAATTTATTCAAATAAAATGCACATTAAAAATTTACAATATATAAATTTATATAATTTATATATTGATTTAAAAATATCATTGAACTCCAAAAAAAAAAATATGGTATTCAATTTTGATTCAAACTTTAATTATTTCAATAAGATTCCCAATAAGAAAAAGAAAAAAAATAATTAATTTATTTCGCATGTGCACTTCAAAGCAAAATTTTGTTGGTAATTCTTTTTAATGTCATGCGTGGTTCATCCATTTTGTGATGATTATTTCCAATAAGAAAAGTTATCGACGATGATTGTTACTTTATGTGTTTATTGTGACATTCTCGTAAATAATATGAATAAAATAGTTATAATGTTTGATTAGACGGACTTAAATAGTGTCGTAATGATTTAAATAAAAAAAAATTGTTTTAAATGATCTGAAGGTCGAGATAATCTAATTAATCAGAAATGAACAAAGTGAGTTTAGCGAGTCAATCAGTTATAGTACACGTTACTCTTTATATAGGTATAGACGATTTTAACATTGTAGTTTATCGTCAGGTGCTCTTTTGTCTTGTCGTGTTAATTAATTAGCACAGTGTAAAGAAACTCAACCGGGTGAATATGGAGTATTTAATGTTATTTATTTTTTTTACATCTTTTATCGTGCAGAGTTATTGAAAATTTATACATATGCAGAAGAGTAAAAGAAAAAGAAAAAGAAAAATACGATATTTAGGATCTACTGAGACCGCTAGCTGTTCTCAGCAGTAATTAATTTTAAAACATAAAAAATATTGACTATTCATTTTAGAGTTTTGATCCGGGCGGTCCACCTGTCAATTTTCTTTCAGTCTTTTTCTATTTTTTACACTTAATTCTTTTTACGTAGAAATTATTTCAAATTGTACGGAGATCGAAAAAATATAATAAATTTAAAACAGATATAGAAAGTCTGGTAAATAAGTCAATTAAGTACATATTATCCTAGATACGAGTGCGAGTAACTTTGACATTCAGAGTCTTTTATTCAAAAACTATATTTTCTTGCTATTCATTAATTATTTACGTGTGCAAAAATTTTAATAACATATTCTTAACGTGTTATATATAAAAATAGTTACTCGATGAATTCGCTCATAACTTATATTGATTTTAACTAACATTATTATATTAAATTAAAAAGTTTTTAATATTTATTTATAATTAATATAACAACAAAAAAAATACAAATAATAGTGACTTCATAATATATATATATATATGTATGTATATGTATATATGTATAATTTGTATTATAGCATTTATGACATGACTTATTTATATCATATATTCTCCATGTTGGGTATAAATTAAAGACAAAGGAAGTAAGATATGTCTTTCTATTACCTGCCACGTGTCGCAATCTGATGCCACGACCATTTTTTCATCAACAGAATTTAATTTTCGAGGTTAAATCATTATGAGTCACAACACTTTGTACGTGAGCCGGGTAATTAATCGGGTCGGGTAAAATAATTGGGTAATTTAGGATAAATTACTAATGAGTATGATTTTTTTACCACACCATGTGTTTAAGATGTTTATATAAAAACGATAGAATATATGAGTGGTATAACGTAAAAATAATACTATGTTTTCGTAGCTTACATCAATAAAAATTGGCGACGGCGAAGACGACAGTGAAAATATATGAACAATAATATTCGTACTAACAATGTTAATAATAACAAAAGAAATAATGATGGTAACAATCAAAATTTGATAATGCGATTGTGATAATATCAATAGTGATTACAGTAATAACAATCACATAAATAGGTGGTAGTGATAGTAACAGTAATAATAACGAATGTGTTAAAGTGATAATAATAAAGATTACGAAATGAGTAATAACGATAGTTAAAATATATAAATTATTATATTTATACTGACGATATCAATATCAATAATAGCAAAAGAAATAATGATGGTAACAATAAAAATTGATAATGCGATAGTGATAATATCAATAGTGATTACAGTAATAACAATCACATAAATAAGTAGTAGTGATATTAACAGTAATAATAACGATTATGGTACTGTAATAATAATGTATAGTAATAGAAATGATAATAATAAAGATTACAAAATAGGTAGTAACAATAGCAAAATATATAAATAATTATATTCGTATTGAAAATATTAATAATAACAAAAAAAATAATGATGGTAATAACAATCACATAAATAGATGGTAGTGATAGTAACAGTAATAATAACGACTATGGTACTGTGACAATAATGTATAGTAATAAAAATGATAATAATAAAGATTATAAAATAGTTAATAACGATAGCGAAAATATATAAACAATTATATTTGTACTGACAATGTCAATAATAACAAAAAAAATAATGACATTAACAATAAAAATTGATAATGTAATAGTGATAATATCAATAGTAATTAAAATAATAATAATCACATAAATAAATGGTAATGATAATAACAATAATAATAACGATTATGATACTGCGACAATAATGTATAGTAATAGAAATGATAGTAGCAAAGATTACAAAATGAATAATAACGATAGCGAAAATATATAAATAATTATATTCGTACTGACAATATCAATAATAACAAGAAAAATAATGATGGTAACAATAAAAATTGATAATGCAGTAGTGATAATATCAATAGCAATTACAGTAATAATAATAATCACATAAATAAATGGTAATGATAGTAACAGTAATAATAACGATTATGGTACTGCGACAATAATGTATAGTAATAGAAATGATAATAATAAATATTACGAAATAGATAATAACGATAGCGAAAATATATAAATAATTATATTCGTACTAACAATATCAATAAAACAAGAAAAATAATGATTGTAACAATAATCATATAAATAAATGGTAGTGATAGTAACAATAATAATAACGAATATGGTACTGTGATAATAATATATAGTAATAAAAATAATAATAATAAAGATTACGAAATGGTTTAATAACATAGCAAAAATTCAATTTTTTTTTTAAATAATTTTTTAGTTAATAATTAGTGCATAGTTAATTGGCCATATTAACCTAATGCACCGTCCCACAAGCCTATATATATATATATATATATATATATAACAAATATTTACAATATAAAAAAATTGGAACGTTGGGAAGGGATAAGAAATAGACAAAAGGAAAAAAGATAGCAAAAGCCTGGCAATTTCTCCTCTTCATCATTCATTTTCTTTGCTTTTGCCCCCACCACCCACCACTTTTCCCTCCCTTGTTTTCATCATTCTCTTCCTTTATATATATATATATACATATACATACGTATATGTATACATATACATATACATACAAATACTATATGTACATGTGTTCTTACTTTTAAATGCTAAACATATACATATACATATACATATACATACAAATACTATATGTACATGTGTTCTTACTTTTAAATGCTAACTTCACTTTTCATCATCTCTTACCATAACTCCATTTCTAAACCAAATTATTAGAAAGTTTCCATTTTGACTTTATAGGATTCTTGTTATCCACAAGAACGACGTCGTTTTCGTTTATTGACAAGCATATATATATATATATATGTACTTATATGTATAAATATAGGCTTAAATTATTAAAGTAGCTGTTGTACTATTTTTTAAATATTTAAATTAATAATATTTAGTGCAATTTAATAAATAAGAGTTAATACAAGTATTTTTTTTTTTTGAAATGAGAGAGAGACAAAAATGGCAAAAGAAAAAAAAATAATTCAATTTAATATTTAGGGCTATACATATATTACACCTAACCAAGAATAAAATACATTCAGTGTTTTTTACTCTGTGGGTTGTGAGAATTGACAACTGATATTCTGATAACAGCATGCCCAATAGAAGGATCCAAGAAATTAACACAAAATAATTGCAGAAAGTTTGGATTTTTATCACGGCAAGAACACAAAAAATAATTACTACAAATCACTGACAGTACAAGACATGAAATTGGGGAAAATTACAAAATGAAACGTTCGATTTTATTTTGTTTTCTTCCGATTTAACAATAAACGTTCATATTCACACCACCCAAGAAAAGTTACAGATTCTCTCCGTGCTTCGGCTGTCTGTATATTACCCCAAAACTACTACTCCTAATCTATCTCTCTCTCTCTCTCTCTCTCTCTGTGGAGACTGTACAAAAGATTTCTTTTGCTTTCTTCTCAGCACCGAAAAGGGGCGGTTGCTATCTGGAATTCCACTTAGCTTCCGTGAGGTTTATTAATGAGTTTTTGCTCTTTCTTTTCCAAGCTGTTTTCACGTTTCCAAAAGGGCATCTCCTTCTCCGGTTTCTCTTCTCTTTTCATGCATATTTTTCTTCTGGGTACTTGAGGAGAAAGCAAGTAATGGAGTAATGGGTGTCCAAGACAAGCTTCTGTTGCTTTTAGAGGAGTGTACTGAGGATAGTTGGTAGAAGTGTTTGGATTCTGAGATTGGATTTTTTTTTTTTCGTCTTTCTTTAATTTCCCCTTCTTTCAAATGGAGAGTTTTTACTGGGTACGTTTGGTGCTGGTGCTTTCTTTGGGTTTGTTTTTGGGTGCTCTTTGTCAGGATGATTCGGACTCAAACATTACTGCTGTGTACATTGTTACTCTCAAACAAGCTCCTGCTGTTCATCACTTTGAGGGAGAACTGGTAAGGGGAAGACATGGGTCCAGACACGGTCTTCCTCCTGGTAGAATGAGTAGATTTCACAAACCAAGGTACTGAACTTGAACTTCTTCACTTCTACACTTTTCTCATTTGGAAGTTTTAAATGGGGTTTTAGTGGTCACCATGTTATTTGCAACTTGTATTTGTTTTCCTCTTTAGCTTATTACTTTGTTTGGTTTGGTTTTCCATTCTGCTACTTGCTGCATTTGTTCTTTTAGTCCGGTTAGGGTTTTAGTGGGTACATAAAGTTTTCTGATTTGGTACAAAGAAATCATTTTTTTTAGTCCCCACTAATTGTTTTAGTTCAATTTTCTAGTTATTGACTGGTGAAGATTCTGATTTCACTGTATTTTTCTAATTGGGCCCTCTTGTTTCTTTGAGTGGGATGCTTATGGCATTGTCTGTCAGGAAGCCATGGAAGCTTCTAAATGTCCTACTGTTAATCCTACCCAATTTTGTTTCTTCTACTTAGTATTGATATTTCCGGGGCATTTTCTGCGTTTTTGAGGTTCTATTAGGAGTAAAGAGTGTAAAATAGAGCCAGCTTCACTATTTAATTTTTGCTTACTTTTTAATCCGTTGTTCATTTTTCACCTTGACTGAAGGTTTAATTTTGGTGCTTCAAGGTTTCCTCTTTTTAGTTCATTCCCAATTTTGTTGGTTGCTTATAAAAGTGGGAGACTTTGTTAATTATAATGTGAATTTTATTCTTTCTGAAATAGGAATCATTCAAGATCTGGGCAGAGGTCAAGTTCTTATCTTGCTCGAGTCCATGATTCGCTATTGAGGAGGGTGCTAAGAGGGGAGAAGTATCTGAAGCTTTATAGCTACCACTACTTGATTAATGGGTTTTCGGTGCTTGTAACTCCAGAACAGGTGTTCGATTTATGGATATGATTCGACATTTTTCATTTGATGTTGATTACTTGTATTTATATTCATCTTTGTTGAAATAATTTGTAGTTCTAGTTACTAGATTGAATGCTCTCTTTGGTGGGGCTATGGTTCCTCATTGAGATTACAAATGCCTGGGAATTTTTTCGGTTATAGCTGAATCATTAGTCAGTATTTTGGGAAAAATACTTTCAATGCACTTATTATGGTTATTTTGGTCAATTTTCAAGGCAGATAAGCTTTTAAGGAGAAGAGAAGTGGCAAATGTGGTTTTGGATTTTTCTGTTAGAACTGCAACCACCCATACACCACAGTTCTTGGGTCTACCGAAGGGGGCATGGGTCCAAGAAGGTGGTTATGAAACTGCTGGAGAGGGAATTGTGATTGGGTTTATTGACACTGGAATTGATCCAAATCACCCTAGCTTCACTGATGATATATCTGAGCACTCATATCCAGTCCCGACACATTATTCCGGTGTATGCGAGGTTACTCGGGATTTTCCATCTGGTTCATGCAATAGGAAGCTTGTTGGAGCTCGCCATTTTGCTGCATCTGCTATAACCAGAGGAATTTTTAATTCTACTCAGGACTATGCTTCCCCATTTGATGGAGATGGCCACGGAACGTAAGTATATCTTTGGAGATTTTTATTTATTTCTTTCGCAAAAAAATGCATCAGTAAAGGTGATTTCGATGAAATTAAAATAGTTTCAAGCTTTTACCATCATCAAGTATTCAAGTCCCCATTGTATGGAAATATTTCAATGACAAGATATGTGAAACCATGGCTGTTTAATTTGGATTTCTACAGTATAAACCTTAAAGAAAAAATATATATTTCCATGATTTTGTTGGTACGGACACTATCTTTGTACGCAATAGTAATCTTCCTTCTGATTTGGCTTTTTGGTAATAGTCTTTGTATATAGGTTGTACCCCTTTGGTGCTTTGTGAATAGTAACACATTTTTTAATTTAAAAAAAAGGCTTTTTGGTAATAGAAATGCATGCAGCTAATGGCTCTAGTCTTGGTATGCAGGCATACAGCTTCTGTTGCTGCTGGGAACCATGGGATCCCAGTGGTAGTTGCTGGACATCACTTTGGAAATGCAAGTGGAATGGCTCCTCGTGCACAGTAAGCAGTCTAGAATTTAGTCTCATTTGTAGTAAGAGTTTTGTGGACATATGAATTATCTCTAACTATGTTCCAATGGTTTCCAGCATTGCTGTTTACAAGGCATTGTATAAGAGTTTTGGAGGCTTTGCTGCAGATGTTGTTGCTGCAATAGACCAGGTACTTATAAAAGGCTTACTCTGTATCCAGAAATGGCATGTTTTGGGTGTGAAACGAAATAAAATTGGAAATTAATAGCTGTTTAGTGGAAATAGAATAAT
The DNA here is from genome assembly GCF_054855325.1 of Carica papaya. Lineage (NCBI taxonomy): Eukaryota > Viridiplantae > Streptophyta > Magnoliopsida > Brassicales > Caricaceae > Carica > Carica papaya. The sequence continues at coordinate 35,153,122 of NC_142317.1, forward strand.
GTTGTAGTGAAATTTTGGTTGCATTAAATCGATAAATTCATATAATTATTTCAATTAAGTTTTATCTCCTCATGTTTTTAATTTAAAAAAATTATAAATTCCATTTAATCGTTTCAAAGAACTTTTAAAATATTTAAACTGTTTTCAAGGTTATTTTTTTCGTTGTACTCTATTTTAAGGGTATTTTGGTTGGTGGTACAATGATTTTGAGAGGAAAATTATTGACTAAAGCCAAGACTGCAATCGTACTCATGATCTTCTTCCCATGAATTAATGCCACAACTTATTTAGTAATTACAACTATGAAATAATGATGATTCAGCCAATCAAACTTGTAATAGGTAATATATTCCTGATATATTTGTCTTGTACAGTTAAAGAGACACACCATACATGGTATAAACCCATGCAACACAAGGAAATATCATAATAGCAGTATAGATGCTCAAGTGTTAGAGATTGTTCGACGTATCTTGTTGAAGTGTTCTAATGTTATGAATGGTTATGAATTTCAGGCAGCTCAAGATGGAGTTGACATAATAAGCTTGTCAATCACCCCTAATAGACGACCTCCTGGAATAGCAACGTTTTTCAATCCAATAGATATGGCTCTTCTATCAGCTGTCAAGGCTGGAATTTTCGTTGTGCAAGCAGCAGGCAACACTGGACCATCCCCTAAGAGTGTTGCTTCCTTCAGTCCATGGATTTTCACTGTTGGTGCTGCATCTCACGATAGAGTGTATACTAACTCAATAATTCTTGGGAACAATATAACAATTCCTGGAGTTGGACTTGCTCGTAAGTTTCCCTGTACTAATTAATTCTTTCCTTGCTGATGTTCTATACTTTATTCTTGCCTCTTAAGAATTTTTCTTGTTTTAGTACCACTGTAGGTTTTTTTGAAAACTTTTTTTCTTAGAACTTGAATATCTGGGCTGACTAGCTAATCGTACGGAACAACATGGAGCTCGTGACTATAACATAGGGTTTAGACCTGGATTATAATATACTCAATGTTCTTGTTCAGCCACATCCTTTTTAAGTCCCCATGGATCATGCCAAAATGATCCATCTTGAGGTGAAAATGTATATATGGAGCCCTAAAAATTTTCTTTTCTAGTTCCCTGCTAAGACATAGGTGGGCCTTTTATGTTGTGAGGTTCCATTATGATCAGATGACTAGAGTAAACATTCTTTGCCTTTTCAGCTGGAACAGTTAAGGACAAAATGTATACTTTAATCTCTGCGCTTCATGCATTGAACAATGGCACTTCTGCTGCCAATGATATGTATATCGGGGAATGCCAAGACTCCAATTACTTTGATCGGGATCTGGTCCAAGGAAACCTTTTGATTTGTAGCTATTCCATTCGTTTTGTGCTTGGGCTATCCACCATCAAGCAGGCATTAGAAACAGCTCGAAACCTCTCTGCAGCGGGTGTTGTATTCTATATGGATCCTTTTGTAATTGGGTTTCAGCTGAATCCAATTCCAATGAAAATGCCAGGCATCATAATTCCCTCCCCAGAAGATTCCAAGGTGATATTTTTGTTATTTTTTCTGTGTTTGTTCATTTCCACACATTATACGAGGCATAACAGCACTAGCCTGTTCCGATATTGCTTTGAAAATTGAACGTGCATCATAAGATTATGTTCTCCAGTGTCTTGTTACATAGTTCTGTCTTTTTCTACTCCTCCCTCCCCAGAAGATTCCAAGGTGATATTTCTGTTATTTTTTCTATGTTTGTTCATTTCCACACATTATACGAGGCATAACAGCACTAGCCTGTTCCGATATTGCTTTGAAAATTGAACTTCCATCATAAGATTATGTTCTTCATTGCCTTGTTACATAGTTCTGTCTTTTTCTACTCCCTCTCTCGTCCCCTTTACTCTCAAACTTATCTTGGCATGGTCTATTTGGCAGATTTTACTCAAGTACTATAATTCTTCTCTGGGGAAAGGTGAACCCGGAAAGAAAATTGGTAGATTTGGAGCAGTTGCACGTATTTCAGGTGGTCTAAAAGCCAACTACGGTAGCACAGCTCCAAAGATCATGTTCTTCTCTGCCAGAGGGCCGGATCCAGAAGATAGTTTTCTTGATGATGCTGACATAATGAAACCCAATGTGGTAGCACCTGGAAATTTGATATGGGCTGCTTGGAGTTCTCGCGGCACTGATTCAGTTGAGTTCCAAGGTATAATGTTTTAAGCTAAAGAATTCCGTACCTTATCATATATATATTTGAAGTTTTTATAACTGCTAAGATATCCCTTTAATTTAAAGGTGAGAACTTTGCAATGATGTCTGGAACAAGCATGGCTGCTCCTCATATTGCTGGGCTTGCTGCACTGATTAAGCACAAGTTCCCCACTTTCAGTCCTTCAGCTATTGGATCTGCACTCTCGACAACTGCTTCTCTGTGTGATAATAATGGTGGGCCTATTATGGCTCAGCGTGCTTATGCCAACCCTGATCAAAATCAATCTCCTGCAACACCGTTTGACATGGGTAGTGGTTTTGTAAATGCAACTGCAGCTCTAGACCCAGGTCTCATTTTTGACGCAAGTAAGTCAAACTGCTTTTAGTGTAAATTTTTGTTGAGAGGCTTTATCTTCTGTTGAGAATCTTAGTCTGGTTATTTTGGATTTGTCATTCTGCATATAACATTGTTTTCTTACCTGTGATGTCTTGGTTACATCTGTTTTGATATACGGTTCTAAGCATAATAATGGTACCTTCTTGTTTCGTGGTTAAGCACACGGGAAATAGTCCCCGTTTTGAGTTTCAGTAACTAGGCTCTCGTTACATTTGTATTCCGTGCATTCAAGTTGCTGAAGTCCAAGAACATAACATGTCCATTGTGTTTAAGATTTGTGGTAATGCTATAGATTTGAACCAGATACTATATTCCCTCCCTTACCCCTGTCCAGGGAAAGGAGAAAGAAGCAACCTAGGTAAATGAGAACCTATTGCCTGCGTAGAAGTTCTGCAATCATTTTGATGAATGGCTTTTATGAATGGTAACAAGCCCTGAAATTTATTAAAGAAGCCTAATGGGATTAACCTACTAGCTCTATCTAGGACAAGTAGTTATTTGTTCCATATTTTCCCTGCTGTGCTATTTATTCAACTTTCTTTCAGTGTGCTCCAACTCCCAGTTTTATCTATTTGTTGAGCACAAGACTCAAGATCCATTGGTCAATCCTTCGTTCACTGTTCATTTACAGAAATGTTCACTAGAGATGTTCATTCGAGTTGTTCAATCCTTTGTTCAGTGTTCATTTATGGAAATGTTTGCTCTAGATTTTTATTTGGGTGGCATGAAGGACCTAATCATTTTTCTCTCTCCCACTGGACCTGAACCTGAATATAATGTGCTTCCTAATAGAAGTTCTCATTTTATGGAGATGCTGTTCACATCCGAAAAGGAATCTGCGCTACCGGATTGAGACTGACAAGCAAAGATTAATGTTACGAAATCAAAAGTTTCTCGCATTTTATTTCTCTTTTTGAATTAACAAGTTCCTTGTTACTGCTGCTCATTCATTTGTTTCCATAATTTAGCTTGCACAAGATCTTATATTTTCTATTATTAGATCTCCATCATATCTAGGAAGGGCTTTTATGTGCAGCAATACCCTTTTTTTTTATCTTGAGAGTGTTTTGCAATATTACTTCGTTAGTTTCATTCCTACCTGCTTATGGCATTCATGACTGTGTCGTGTTGTTTGTAGATTATGATGACTATATGTCATTTCTTTGCGGTATAAATGGATCTGCTCCTGTGGTTCTGAACTACACTAGTCAAAGCTGTTCGAATTTCAATTCTACCATCGCTAGTTCTGACCTGAACTTGCCCTCGATTACGATTGCAAGACTGAATCAATCTAAAACAGTTCAAAGAGTAGTGACCAACATTGCTGGGAATGAAACTTACAGTGTGGGTTGGAGTTCTCCTTATGGGGTTTCAGTAAAGGTTTCTCCGACCCACTTCTTCATCGCCAGCGGGGAAAGGCAGGTATTGACTATAATCTTTAACGCAACAGGGAATAGTTCAGTTGCTAGCTTTGGAAGGATTGGACTTTTCGGGAAGCAAGGACATATTATCAACCTTCCGTTGTCAGTCATAGTAAAAATCTCATATAATAGCACTTCCAGCTGAGGACTGATAAACTAGTATATCATTTTTTGTTTTCTGGGTTGGCCCTAGTTTGCGTTTTTTTCGTTTGTTTACTATATCTTCTCGACCCGGTTTGCTAGATTTGTTAACCCATTTTTTCATTCATTGCGTTGTAAATGTATAAAAATCGGTCATGTAGATACCATAATTGATTAATAACTACATTTGATCTTTCCTTTGCTATCTTTCTATTTGGTTTCAGTTTTCTTGGAGCTGTTTTTGGTAATATTTGCAGAAAATGAGATTGTAAATTCTTGAGAGAGGTTATTTATAGAGTTGGTTATTGTAGTTCTCTAAGAATTTGTATAACTAATATGATCTGTAAACAATTTCAAATCTGGGAAGGTTGGATGAGGAAATTTTGGGGTTGGGAAGTGAAAACTACTGGTGAAACTCCACAAAGGGAACAGAATGGGGCTAGCAGCTGGTGTTAAAAGGTATTGGAGCCATGAATCAGAGGGGTTTAAGATGTGTGTAGAGCCGAATAGAAAAGAAGCCGAGACACGAGCTAGAAGGTTAAGACCTGTATCGAATTTTTGGTTTGACATAACTATTCTGTTCATAGTACTTCGACATCAATAATAACACAACAAAATATAACTTCGAAACTAGGATACACGAGATAATAGTTCAGTTTGAACTCGTAACATTTTACAAAAAGAGGGGATATACCGTTTATCAACAAGATAACACAACCTCTAAAAGAGAACATACGAGAGTATGCGAGAGCAGAATCTCTAAACAAGGATACACAGAATCTCTAAACAAGGATAAATAAATACTGAGAGATCAATTCCATTAAAATTTACAAAAACTTATAAATCTGAGGACTATATCCACATTCAATGGTGAAGATTTGATTAATTTGGTGAATTTCTCCACTAGTTTCCACTAACAAAAATATAAAACTTCAAAGCTAAATTGACATCAACAAGAAAAAATACTTTGGAAAAAGGAAAACAAATCACTAATCTTTCATGTTTTCTAATTTAACTAAACTAATAAGTATGTATATATATATACACAGATTGATTACAGGTGGTGATCAGAAGTTCCATGAAAGTTCAACCCTTTAGAGCTCGCCAACCATCAAGCATATACACCACAAATCCACATAGTTCACACCTGAAAACTAATAATATCCGTATACATGTTTATGTATATGTGTACATATATAACCCAAATAAGCACTTGTAAAATGACTACCGACCATATTATCTCCATGGCCTCCTCTGTTCCTCTTCTTGTTCACGTGATCTTAGCTCCGATGGCTCTGCAGCCACAATACTCACCATCTTCGTCAACTTCCAGAAACGCAGAAAATCCGATGAATCATTTCAAGAGCCGATACCGTGGAGCCGCAGCAGCCATGGAAACAGGGGTGTTGCAGAGTTTAAAAAGGCATCGTTTGCCTTATTATTTTTCCTAGATGGCCGCGATTTCCTCTATGTCCATTTAACATTGACGTCTCTTCACTACTCCTTTCACTTCTGCCGCCGGGATCTAAAATCTCCGCCGCACTTAGCTTCTTTTCCGGCTAAAGGAAATATTCATGGAGCTCCGTCGTAGTAATTGGTGGCAAAAGAAAAATAAAATCTGTTTACGTAATCTTATATTTCTCCTCTGAGAAACTAAGAACATGTACAAGAATCAAGTTCTACTAAATGAGAAATGGTTCATTTGCTTTTACACTTGGTATCATGAAATATATTATATATTTACAAGCATATATATAAACGAAAGAACAAATACAGAAGTCAACTAACTAAAATTTTAAGGAAAATGTTTACAAGGGTTCTAAGCTGTATAAACTTTTTGCAATTTCATTTTAAAAAACTTGTTTGATTATAGAGTGATTTCAGTCAACTTCTGTAAATTAATGATTTGATTAGTTAATTTATAGATAATTAATTTCTATTAGCATGTTAAATATTTGGAGACCATGAAGAAATCTTACTCAACATTACGCACGTAAGAAAAGAAATCATGTATATATATATATATATATGTGGCAAGTTAAACGAGGATACAGACATGCATTCACGTACGAGAAAGTAAAAACACAGAAAACTACAATATCAATCCATTATCCCATTGCATGATCTCCCTTACTGCAAGTTGAAGTTGACAAAAGTTGGCCACTTAAGGAAAGGAAACAAACCACAGAGAGAAGAGATTTCAGGGTGTGATTATAGTACTTATATATATATATATATATATATAGATATATATGCGTAGGAGGCTGAGGAGATAAGTGATTGGTTATGCTGAAGGAGCGTTAAGAAAAGGAGAGGGAGGAAAAGGGAAAGGAGGACGAGGAATTTCAGGAAGAGGAGGGTTAAGATAAGTGATTATAGTACTTTTTTATATATATATATATAGAGATATATAGGTGGCTGAGGAGATAAGTGATTGGTTAGGCTGGAGGAGGGTTAAGAAAAGGAAAGGGAGGAAAAGGGAAAGGAGGAAGGGGAAAGTCAGGAAAAGGAAACGGAGGAGGACGGAAAGGGAAAGGAGGTAATGGAATTTGAGGTGGAAAAGGAAAGTTTGGAAGTGGAGGCAAATTCTTCATCTCCTTCATCCCATCATCACCACCACCACCATCTCCATTAATATTATAAACCCTACTTTCCTTCTCCACAATTTTCTCATCCAGTCGTCGAGCTGCATCAACTCCTGGCACAGCAACCCAGATCGAACTCAACACGAAGACCATCATGATCATCATCACCGGTGGTTTTTGGAAACTACCCATGTTGACAAAGATTGGTTTTTACAGAAAAACCTAAAGAAACAAGGTCCAGAATGAATACAACTCAACCTCACTGCTATATATATATATAGATATATATGAATAGATAGAGATGAGTGATAATAAATGATGACGAGAGGTGTGTAAATGCATATAGGGCACAGATATGCATGCATGCATGCATTGCATGCACACACATATCGAAGAGCTGTCTTGAAACTCAAAGAATCTTGATGGCTGTGCCAAGAATGGTAGAGGATCTTGTAAGAGGAAGAAGATTAATTTGTTATGCTGTAGGCTTGATTAATATTCATATACATCATAATTAATTAAAGACTATTACCTCATGCATGGTGATTGAAATGAGTGCCCTACATATATATATATATATATATATATATATATCCTCTTTTTACGCCACGATCCCCTTTCATATATATATATATATATATTGTATTTGTGGGTGTAAGAGTTTCTTCTCCTGTTAAAAAGAAGTTCACAATTAAATCTACTTATATAAGAATAATTATATATAATATAATTCTATTATATCACCCGGCATACTTTGTAGTATTACAAAATATAAAATGATAATTTAGTATATTTTAACATATAATTTAATAAAAAACTTATAATAAAATAATTTTAATGAAATTTAATGTCGGACCACATTTTTATTTATATACTCCTATAAATATAACTTAATTTATTCATGTTCACATTCGAATGTATGTTATATACGCGACTTTTTTAGTAATAAAATCTATTTGCTCGTGTTCTTCCCTTAAGAACAACACTCTTGGTTATTGGTTCATTTTAGTTTACTCGACTTTGTTATTGAAAGATTAGTTGTGTCTGATGAATTTATACATAATCAATTCTTTTAATGTATTATATATATTATTAAACTATGTAATATATAATTATTAATCATAACATAATAAAAATAATATTAAATGATGATATATACGGCAATACAGTATATATTTAACTAACAACGATCAGTCAAATAGGACGAACTTCGTTGAAATATCGAATCTTGAGTAGAATATTTATCAAAAGATAATCTTAATAACTTTCTTCGAGTATATTGCAAGAAAATTGTGTTTATGGGTATTGTTAAGCATACCCCGCACATTCAAATCGTGATCTTTAATAAACCTATTTCTACTGAGTCACGGAATACTATAATTACAACTTATAAGAGGGCTAAAAAATGAATTATTATAGAGTAACCCAACGAAGAAGCTGAAGAAATAGATGGGTCGTAGTTTTTTTTTAATATTTGTCTATTATTCGATTCGTTTTCTTACAATTTACACTCGTATACGTATTTGATAGTGTAAAAAATACTCGATATGATATTAGGATAATAGTCTTCTCGTGCAAAACTATAATGTTTTGATGAGGATAAGAATGCATCGTACAATGTATTTTTAATCCCGAGATTTAAGTAAATAGTAGTATTTATATATATCCTCTTTTTACGCCACGATCCCCTCTCATATATATAAAATGATAATTCACAATTAAATGTACTTATATAAGAATAATTATATATAATATAATTCTATTATATCACCCGGCAAACTTTGTAGTATTAAAAAATGTAAAATGATAATTTAGTATATTTTAACATATAACTTATTAAAAAACTTATAATAAAATGATCTTAATGAAATTTATTGTCGGACCACATTCTTATTTATATACTCATATTAATATAACTTAATTTATTCATGTTCACAATCGAATGTATGTTATATATACACGACTTTTTTAGTGCTAAAATCTATGTGCTCGTGTTCTTCCCTTAAGAACAACACTCTTTGTTTTTGGTTCATTTTAGTTTACTCGATTTTGTTATTGAAAGATTAGTTGCGTCTGATGAATTCATACATAATCAATTCTTTTAATGTATTATATATATTATTAAACTATGTAATATATAATTATTAATCATAACATAATAAAAATAATATTAAATGATGATATATACGGCAATACAGTATATATTTAACTAACAACGATCAGTCAAATAGGACGAACTTCGTTGAAATATCGAATCTTGAGTAGAATATTTATCAAAAGATAATCTTAATAACTTTCTTCGAGTATATTGCAAGAAAATTGTGTTTATGGGTATTGTTAAGCATACCCCGCACATTCAAATCGTGATCTTTAATAAACCTATTTCTACTGAGTCACGGAATACTATAATTACAGCTTATAAGAGGGCTAAAAAATGGATTATTATAGAGTAACCCAACGAAGAAGCTGAAGAAATAGATGGGTCGTAGTTTTCTTTAACATTTGTCTATTATTCAATTCGTTTTCTTACAGTTTACACTCGTATACGTATTTGATAGTATAAAGAAGACTCGATATGATATTAGGATAATAGTTTTCTCGTGCAAAACTATAATGTTTTGATGAGGATAAGAATGCATCGTACAATGTATTTTTAATCCCGAGATTTAAGTAAATAGTAGTATTTATATATATCCTCTTTTTACGCCACGATCCCCTCTCATATATATAAAATGATAATTCACAATTAAATGTACTTATATAAGAATAATTATATATAATATAATTCTATTATATCACCCGGCAAACTTTGCAGTATTAAAAAATGTAAAATAATAATTTAGTATATTTTAACATATAACTTATTAAAAAACTTATAATAAAATGATCTTAATGAAATTTATTGTCGGACCACATTCTTATTTATATACTCGTATTAATATAACTTAATTTATTCATGTTCACAATCGAATGTATGTTATATATACACGACTTTTTTAGTGCTAAAATCTATGTGCTCGTGTTCTTCCCTTAAGAACAACACTCTTTGTTTTTGGTTCATTTTAGTTTACTCGATTTTGTTATTGAAAGATTAGTTGCGTCTGATGAATTCATACATAATCAATTCTTTTAATGTATTATATATATTATTAAACTATGTAATATATAATTATTAATCATAACATAATAAAAATAATATTAAATGATGATATATACGGCAATACAGTATATATTTAACTAACAACGATCAGTCAAATAGGACGAACTTCGTTGAAATATCGAATCTTGAGTAGAATATTTATCAAAAGATAATCTTAATAACTTTCTTCGAGTATATTGCAAGAAAATTGTGTTTATGGGTATTGTTAAGCATACCCCGCACATTCAAATCGTGATCTTTAATAAACCTATTTCTACTGAGTCACGGAATACTATAATTACGGCTTATAAGAGGGCTAAAAAATGGATTATTATAGAGTAACCCAACGAAGAAGCTGAAGAAATAGATGGGTCGTAGTTTTCTTTAACATTTGTCTATTATTCAATTCGTTTTCTTACAGTTTACACTCGTATACGTATTTGATAGTATAAAGAAGACTCGATATGATATTAGGATAATAGTTTTCTCGTGCAAAACTATAATGTTTTGATGAGGATAAGAATGCATCGTACAATGTATTTTTAATCCCGAGATTTAAGTAAATAGTAGTATTTATAAATGTAAATTTTGATTTAACGAATTACTATTAATATTTTAAATAAATAAAGTTAATACCTATTTTATGTATGAATTTTTTTTTAAATTCCTATTTTTAAAATTATATATATTAGTTATCAAAGAAAGTAGAAATAATAATAAAATATACAATTTGACATTATAATTATATATATTAGTTAGAAATTTTTTTTAAAAAATAATAATATTATTATTATTTTTTAGAAAATTATTTTATTTATATTTTAATCATTATACAAATATACAATTCGACATATTTTGATGAATATAGAAAATAAAGAAAAATATAATTAGATATGAATTATAGAAAATCAAAATTATATCTATCCATGTATGTATATATATATATATATATATGTATGTATCTGGTAGCCAACAGAAATGCTGAAACGGAGCGTATTTGACAGCGAAAGAGCTAATATCCCGAATCTAAATGCTATAAAACCGGTGCGTTTTAGTCCAGCAGGACCAGGGAAGCCCCAAGACTCAACCAGACTACGAGCAATTCAGCTATGTCTTCCGATCCCGACAAGTTGATGACCAAAGCCGATAAGCTGTACGAGTTCTCTCATCTTCTCTATCTCTTTGTGTAAATATATATGCATATGCGTATGTATGTCTCTGCAGAATTGAGTTGTAGTAGAGATCCAAATTTTCCCGCTTGATTGGAGGATCTTCGTGTTGATGTTCATGGACTTTCTCAACTTCGCTTGCAAGGAACTGCAAAAGTCATCTAAACATTAAATGTTAACTGAATCAATATTTTATTTGCTTTGCGATTGTGATTATTTTAGTATTAGAAGAATTATTTGGCTTTTCTACTCCTGTTCTGAAGTTAATTCTTGGAGTTTATATTCTCATATCTCTCTCTCTGTATGTATACGCGAGTTGAATGTTTGTGTGTGTGTGTATGTAGTTATTTTCCTTGAATTTGGTAACAATTGACATAATTGGTTTTGGTAGAAAGAACATAGAGTAGAAATGAAGAGAAAACAAAGAATTTTGAATTTCGTTGCAAATCCTGGATTTCAACTACTCTTGACCAGCGGAAGAAATTAGGGAATGGAAATGAGGAAGAAAGAACAGTACGGTGTTACTCCTAAAAGCATATTATGTGCCTATATGAATGTTTTACCATTCGCAAGGATTCTATCTTCATCATCTATAAATGTTTTAGTATGTTAAAAATGTTTTAGAACTCTAGCAAGCAAAAAGTTTTTGTTGGTGTTTAGGGTTTTTTCTGTAGAAAAGTGTATATGAGATTGATTGGATATGATTTATTTTAGAGTGGCTAAAGTAATTATATTTTGACTTATGGATGAACTGTTTGTGATTTATGAAATCCACATGGTTGTGCAAATTCCTCATGTTAACCTGCATTGAATCTTCACTTTTGATTTCATCTATTTTAACACGGGATATGTGCTTGATAGCTTAGGTGTATCACTGATTTTAGGTATTGTTGTAGGTAAGATATCTATCAGTAGATACCAGCTGAGAATCTGATGCCACAATAACCTTTGAAACATAACCGCTTGCAGCAATACTAAGAAAAATCCTATGCTTTTGACCTATTAATATAGTTTGCTGATAGGTTTTCCAAATGTTCGTCTTTGTAACTTTCCCCACCATGTGCAGTATAATCTTCACCATTTAGATCAATCAGCAATGAAGAGGCATATCCCGTTTCAGCTTAATATAGCTGTCATGGAATAAGTTAACTATGTTTTAAATGCTTAAACTTAAATATCACATTTAGTTGCTTTAACTTTTCTATTTGTGGGCTATGTTTGAAATATCTGATGGAAAGAATTTTTTCTTTTTTTTGAAATAAGGAAAGAATTTTATCTTTCTTAAGTGATAAAAAGGGTGATTCTGTTATTGTTTCGAAGATAATGAGAGTTACTTCCATATTTCTTCTTCTATGTTGTAGTTTTTGTGCGTAGAGGCAGACTAAATCCATGTAAAGTTATTTTTGGTGCTTGCTTGGGTGATAGTGGAAGAATTGACACTTGATGCAGCAACCTCGAATGAGTTGCCTATGGATCATTTATTTTCTTTCTCAAGAACATAAAATAAAAGTTTCATGATTGTCTGCTAATGTGAATGACGGATACATTAGCTTGTTTAGTAAATGGCAATCATTTGAAGAGAATGGGAAGTGTTTTTTCTATCTTCACATGTGATAAGCATTAATATGCCATTTAAGCAAAGCTTGTGTAGGTAAATGCCATTTTAGAGATTTTCAAGAAGACAGCCAACCATGGTTGTGAGATTCACTCTTGGTTTAGGAAGCAACAAACACTTTCTTTTGATATCCTTTCATGGGAAAGTAAAACTTTTCTGTTTTTTAGTTTCTAATAACTAACTTTACTGCTTCCTATTCCTTCAAATTGTTGACCAGTTTTCCTTTTATTTTGTAGAACAAAACTGAGTCTTACAAGGTGGAGTGCTGATTGGAAGACTGCTACTGTTTTATATGAACAAGCTGGTTGGTAAATTTTCAATTGAGACTGTGCTTTGCTTTTTCATTTTTACATATAACATGTGCATTTTCAATTTAGAATGAACAAGAAAGTTGAGCATGATATGATAGGAGAAAGTTAATAAATACTATCTCTAAGGCTTTTTCTTTTTTTTTTTCCTCCCTTTTGTTGTTTTGAATACTAGCTAATGGATTTAGAGTCTCCAAAAACTATGAGAAAGCAAAAGTGGCTTTTGAGAAGGCCTCAAAAGGACAAGAGATGCTCTCTTCGTATCCTCAGTTCCTATAAATTACATTGTTAATCTTGGTTATTGTTGATTTCACGTTCTGGATGTATACGTTTCACTCTTGTGGTATCCTTAACGTCAACTGAGCCCCTGGGATGCTGCTAAGCACATGGAGTCTGCTGCTGCTCTAGCAAAAGAGCTAGGCAACTGGAGTGAAGTTGCTGACTTTTATAGAAGGGCTTCTGAGTTATATATTGAATGTGGGAGATCACAGCCTGCATCAGATGCTCTTGCAAAGGGTGCCCGGTAAATACATTTTTTATGCTCTCAAGGTGGTTTTTTCGTTGTATTTAGTAGTGAGGAATGTCTTGACAATTGATATGTAGAATATGCATGCTCATGAGCTTTATTTTCTGTTTTTGTGCATGCATTTGCATTTTTGCACACCTGTGCATGACTTTCGAGTGCATTTAATTTTGGTGCTTTGTTTTATTTTCTAATTCTTTCCTCATTACATTGTACATGGCGGTATCGGGAATGCAGCTCTTAGAAACTTGTCTTGATCTTTTTTCTTAAGTTTCTCTTATACGTGAATTTTTTTTCCCCCATTGCCTTTAGCGCTCTGGAAGATGCTGTTCCTGATGTTGCAGTTCAACTTTATACTGATGCTTGTAATATTCTTGAAGAGGATGACAGGGACCAGATGGCCTTTGATCTATATCGAGCTGGTGCTAGTGTTTATATAAAGCTTGAGAAGTAAGGATTACTCTTTCAGTATTAGTGGAATATATCCATGCAAATTTTTCATTTGTGTGATTTAGATGATAAAAGTAATAACTCCATTGTTATCTGCTGCATATTTTGGACTTTGCAAACTAGAGAAAATCTAGTGTTCCCTGGGTTAATTTGTTTGTCAAATAGGCTGATTTTTCTCTATTTATATTTCATTTAGTGGGAAGTTTGAGAATTTTGAACCTGTATCTCAATGTAAAGCCAAACTGCACCTTAATATGAAACTTTTTAGCTGACTTGTCTTCACCTAAAAGATTGTTCTGGTAAACAGTTGAGGGAAACATAAATATACTTTAGTTTCTCATGTCATAATTGAGTTTATAATTTTTCATTCTGTATGAGTTATTCATATTGGATGATGAAATTAAGGTTTGTTGTGTATGGTTATAAAAATATTATCAAGGGAATAAGAAATGATTCTGTATGCATTCTATCATTTCAATTTTACTGGGTGAAATATATTTTCTGCTTTTTTTTTTTTCACCTGTAAAAATGTAACACACAGATACCCCTATGGATTCCCGACAGGATAGAAGGATTATTATAAAGCTGATTCAGCTTAGATTTTTAGTGTCACTTGAATGCTAAAACTTAGGTTTTTCCTGTCAATTCCATGTCAAGGTGTTTTATGCTTCAAAATGTTCTCTTGAAAGCAACGCACAGTTAACCCGTAGCACATGTTCTTTTAAATGAATATGAAGGATTTTCTAGTATGTAATATTTGTATGTTTGAAGATGCACAAAATTTCCAATCTTGTAGAAGCTGAATCATGGATGAATCCCGTAGAATTGAATTTGTTTTTTAATATTTTAGATGTTGCTTCTGTTCTCCTTCTCATCTTGATAGATCCGTTTGTTATGCTATCGATGACATTGATAGGATGAAGTTAAATTTTTATGTAGGGGGCTATTTTTGTTGGGTTGTGGGTGATTTGGCTGGAGAAATGCCAAGACTTTCAGAGATTGTGTCTCATGTTTCTCTTCTTTGGGATAGGATATCCTTTTCTTGGCCATTTCTTTGAATTAAGTCGAATTGGTATTTTAAGGTTATTTTCTTTGTTCATTTTCCACAGATTGGCAAGCCATCATTTATTCAGCTTGCAAGTTTTTCTCTCTCTTTCTTTTGGAATGATATTTGGTCCTCCGTGGTTGTACTCCTCCTTCTCTTTCCGGCAAAATTTCTTTTTTAATATAAAATGGAGCAGCTTATCAATGCATGGATCTTGAAGCTTATAATAGGTTGTGATATTTTGATTTGTATGAGGTAAATTGGTTCTTAGAATCACTGCCAAATGCAGTAAGTGGGCATAAAAAATTACATTCAAATGCTAACTTGATATTTCGTGGCCTATGCTTGGTGGTTATTATAGAAGATGCTTCGCATATGGTATAAGTTAACTTGATATTTCACGGTTTATGCGTTGTGGTTATTACAGAAGATGCTTCACACATGATATAAGTTGAAACTCTGGTAGATTCTTTCTCTAGATTACTTGAAGTCTTCTCTGTGTATCTAAATTTTGTTAGTTCTTTGTATAAATGGTTTCATTACCTACAGGTATTCAGATGCTGCAGCATTGCTATTGAGACTGGGCTTAGCAGCTGACAAGTGCAATGCTACCAATAGTCAATTCAAGGTGTAAATATTGTGTTTTGATTTCAAATCTTTTATGACCCGATTCTTCTCAATGCAATACCTTTTCATTCTTCGCCAGTATCTTTTTATTCTACCGGCTTAACGTAGACCAAGATACTTAAAATTTTGATCCTCTTTGTCTTACTCGGTGCTAAAGAAAGTATCATGCACCTGAATTCTGAAAGCTATTGATCCGTGTTTTGACTTTAGGGCGCTTAACTTTGGCATGCATAATTTATCATCTCTAAATGGGTTGCAGAGCCTGTATAATCTATTCGACTTTAGTATCCCTGACGATACATTATTCGGTTTCAGGCTTATCTTAGTGCCATTATAGTGTATCTTTATGCTCATGACTTGCAGCAGGCAGAAAAATGTTACAATGACTGTTCTCAGTAAGTACAGTTTCCTCAATTTAATTTTGGACAACAGTTACATATTAGTATCTTCTGTCATTATTTTCTGATATTTAAGAGGATATAAAACATCCCCAGGGTACCTTCCATATTACACACACCCATGTTCTCAGGTTATATTACATGTTTTCATGTTTTCTGAAAAGCTGAACACTACAAGAAATTATTTGGCCTTTCAATTTTGAGTTTTTGGTCTTTCCTTGAGCAAGTGCATCTAAACACGTCGAATAATTGCTCTTGTCACTTCTCAGGATCGATGCTTTCTTAGGTAGCGATCAGGGCTGCTGTGCTAGCAAGTTTCTTTCTGCTTATGCAGAAGGTGATGTTGAAGAAATCAAACATGTGGCTCAATCAAGCACCATTAAGAATCTAGAAAATGTGGTAAGTCCATCTAATTTGCTTGCACCTTTCTTGTTGGAAATGCATGCGCCTTACATGAACATGTTCGAATGATTTGAAACTGAACTTGGATTTTCTGGTGTATACTTTGACGGATTTGTCCTTTCATGTCATGAATATCTGTTTCTGACACACCGAATTCTAAAATTGGCCAATACCATTAACTGGTGTTTCTCTCTCCCTCTTTTTCATAAAATCACAGACAAGAATCAAGGTCCTTTTGTTTTGTTTTTCAATTCAATTCTGATCTGCTTCAAATACCACATTATCGTAGATGAATGATATCAGATTTCGGAGCATGTTGTTTGATTCTTCTGTTAGTTTATCATAAACTCAAGCGAACTATAATCGCCGCAGATCATCAAGCTGGCAAGGAAGCTACCTACTGGAGACGTGAGCGAGTTGAAGACTAATGCAGGTCAAGAAGAACAGTTGGATGAAAATGACCTTACATAAACTCATTTCTGTTTGTTTCATACATGGCTTTGTGATTATATATACACTTTGCTTGATTATTTGGTATTATATCAGCACTGTGTAATTGCTGCAATATTATTGAATGAAAAAAGAGTTGGTGTAAAATGGGATCGTGCTACTACTATTAAAATGGTCAATGTCATGACTAAATAGATCTTGTACAACCAGGAGGGGAAATTATGTAAGTAATGATTATTTAAAATGTAATCTAAGAAGACAATTTTTGTATTATTGAAATTCATATAGATATCCTCTGTTTCATATGCATTTGGAGGGAAAGTTCGTTATATTCTTTTTAGTCAGCAGTTGCAGAACTCTTCCACTTCTCTTCTCCCTCTTACCTGTATGTATATCTGTGTGTATATATATTTATATCTATATAAACAAGAAGCACCAATTTCCACATGAAAGAAACGAGGTAGAAGCCATCAAGAAAAGGGAACTCTTCCCTCTCTCTCTTTAATGGCCACCCACTCACCTCCTACTTTCTGTTCTCACACTCCTCCTCCTCCTCCCCATCACCGGCGCCACCTCCTGCTCCCCAGAAACCCCACGAGAACCAGAAGTAAGCAGCATCGTCGACGCGCTTATCGGGACAGGGGATTTCAGAAGCTGGGCCAACATAATCTTCGTTATTGAATCTGAACCGTCCGTGCGCGATTTAATCTGGACTGTCCGTGCGCGATCTCAATCTGGGCCGTCCGTGCGCGCGGGAACTGATCTCAGCATTTTGATCGCGCGCACGCGGATCGCCGACGTGGCCTCCCGCGTCAACGCCTCTGCCACATGCCTCGTCCTGGTCGGTCGAGGCTGCTGATCGGGCATCTGACGTGGCGCAATTTTTTTAAATTGCGTTTTGACTTCCGGTTTTCGATTTTTTTTTCAAAAATACCATCAGAATCCAAATTTTCACCAATTTTTTTCAAAATTATTTTCAATTTAACCATTAACAAATTTTTACTCTATTTTTTCATTAAATTAAAATAAAATATATTAAAATAAATTAAATAAATAAATAATTATATATAAAAAAAATTGTTGGGTGTTACAAATAGGCTGGATTTGTGACTATACTTACACTTTCTTCAAATTTTCTTTTTTTTTTTTTTCTTTTTAGTAAAATTTTAGGTGAGTTCAATGTCATGACTAAATAGGTTTTCTACAATTAGAAGAGTCAAGTAGTGTGTAAGTAATAATTATTTAAAAAGTAATATATATTGCCAATTATATGCCATCTATTTAGAGCTAATTAATTGCTAAGAATTTTCATGTAAGTGAGCATTTGAAATTCCTCAGTTCCTAATAAGATAAATTTCATATTATTGAACTTAAATCTTAATTCACCAAATAAATTAAATTCATCATTAATTCGCAACTTATATATATATATATATATATTGGTTTGAATTATCAAATTAGTTTTTAAAGTTTGACATTTTTTATAATTTGATTCTTAATTTTTTTTTGTTATAATTTGATTTTTAATGTTTTTTATTTGTTTTAAATATTTTATTTTATTTTATTTTTTAATGAAAAAGTTAAAATAGATGGGTAATGTTTAAATTCTTTAAAAATTAATTTAAAAACAATGTTGATTTCCTGAGAAATAATAAATTAAATTAATGAATTAATATTTTTTGTTGACTAATTTATAAATTTAGATAATTATTTAAAATTATTTTTCTGAATTATTTTTTTTTAAAATATCCAAACGCAGCCACATTATTTTAGTTTTTTTTTTAAATATATCTATCTCGCATTGATCTGGACGGTCGATTGCGAATGATCTCGTCCGTCCGATCACGTATAAGAAGAAAATAAATTTTATTAAAAAATAAAAGAAAACTCGATGCTGAAGTAACCGAAAAATGTTAATAATCAAATTTTATTTTTTGAAAAAAAATATTAGAGACTATATTATAATAAAATTAAAAATATTCAAGACAAATTTAATAATTTATTATTTCTTTACTTATAGTATATATTTTTTTATTATATGAAGATTAATGTATGTACATTATTTTATTAAAATAAAAATAATTTTTATACTCCAAACATAAATAACAAAAAACAAAATTGAAAAGGAAAAATTAAAATTCCAAAAAATGAAAAGACCAAAATATCATCCAGAAAAATTTAAATTACATTCATGCCCTCGCTTTAATATGGATTTGGCGGGAAAAGTTCGTTGTATTCCTTTCAGTTCGCAGTTGCAGAACCCTTCCACTGCTCTCTCTCTCTCCCTCTCACTTCGTGTATGTATCTGCATATTTATATTTATATATATATATATATATGTATGTATATATACAGACAAGAAACGCCATTTTCCACATAAACATAAAGAAAAGGGAACTCTTCTCTCTCTCTCTAATGGCCACCACTCACCTCCTACTTTCTGTTCTCGTACTCCTCTTTCTCCTCCCCATCACCGGCGCCACCTCCTGCTCCCTATAAACCGCACGAGAACCAGAAGTAAGCAGCATCGTCGACGCTCTTATCGGGACAGGGGATTTCAGCAGCTGAGCCAACATAACCTCCGCCATCGACTTCGCCGATTTCCCCGTCTCGGCTACCCTCTTCGTCCCCTCCGACGACTCCCTCTCCGGCGCAATCCTTACCCCCGCCGCCGCCGCCGGCGACGGAATCTTAGATCCTTACACAATCCCTTACCACATCATCCCTAAACGTCTCACTTTCTCCAATCTCCGCCTCCTCAAACCCCTCCCTCGTCTTCCCACTCTCCTTCCCGCCATGTCGATCCTCCTCACCAACACTTCTATCTCAAATTTCACTCTCGACGACACACTCCTCTCCCGACCAGATCTTTACCTTTCTTCCTCGATTGCTCTCCACGGCATAGCTTCTCTGCTTGACTACTCCGTTTACGGCGCTGCTCGCGGTCGTGCTCCATTTACGTCATTGCCTCCGCCGTCGAGATGGGACTTCAGGGTAGCCGGTTCCTGTGGCCGGACCTCCGGAGGCGGATGTTTTTGCAGGGAGTTTGCTGTAGTTTTGAAATGGGTAACGATCTTTTGGTTTATCTGTTCTGTTGGGCAATGCTGTGATGATATGCAGATGATGATGACGACGATGAACAGAGCGTTGAAATGGGTGATGGAATTCAGGGTGTTTTGTTGGTTGAATCAGTGTTTTCTGTTTGTGAATTGATAGATGAAGAAGAATTTTGCCTGTTCTTGTTTCATCTTCTTGCTCTTCAATTGGGTTCTTGAGAGCATATAATTTAGTTCAAAATAAGGAAAAATATTTGTTTTAAAGATCTTTTTTTTGTTTGTAGAAAATGTGTTATACATCGTAGGGAATTTACCCAATTTGCTAACTATATGCAGTTTATTCAATATGCAGTTTAAATAAGAGACAAAGGAATAAATGGAGAGCAATATGCAGCATCTGCCATTGGAAGCCTCTTACATTTTCATATTGCTAATCAACATGGTAGCTTCCTTACATTTCAATAGCACTCCTATAGATATATAAGAACAGTACAAAGATCAAAGCAGCATATCATTGGGAAGTTTCCCATATAACATTTCTCTATGAAAGTACACATTTCCTGATTTTCTCACCATCCTTTAACTCGGGCTTCCCATCTTGTTTCTATCAAAGAAATCTCTCCTAACATCATGTCATTTTCAATTGTAAACACCCTTCTGCACTGCACTAGATTCATTAAGGCCAACTCTTCTAAATTTCCTTTCCTGTCACGCCTGACCACTCTGCAGAAAAAAGAGTCTGCAGCCTGCACCATGGATCAGGAAATTTTCTTTCCTCCACTCATTTCGAGTGCCTCTCAAACTTTGATGACTGACTCCCCAGTCTCTGCACCGTGGATCAGAGTCTTCTATAGGATTCTCTGTATGGAAATTCATTTCATCATGTTATTCCTCACAATCATCACAAATTTCAGCTTGTGGAGCGCATAGAATTCTTGTTTGCTCTCTCAATTTCATCAAACTAGTCTTCCTGTTTGTTGTCACTATCTAACATATCGTCATCATTGAAATCGGTTTGATGAGGCCAATACCTAGCATCGTCGTGGTCCAGTGATTCTAAAACCTTGCCATGGTGCCCTGAGCTTCTTCTTTTATGCTGAGAATATCTTTTGCTGTTGCTGTCTCTATCTAACCACCCTTCAGTTTTATCACTTTCATCATTTCTCTTATTGCTGTTCCCAATAATCAGCTTGGGATCCCACCATGATCTTTTGTCTTGAGCTCCTCCACTTACTGCCATGGTGCTTTTCTACTTTTTTCTCACTTAGATGATCTCTGTCTGCTTCATGAGGTTTGCTGTCCTTATTTCCATCATCATGACCATGGTGGCTTTGACTATCAAAAATTCATGTCTGAACAATAGTCATCAGAATCAGCTCTGTGGATTTTCTTCTTGTCCCCACAATTTGTGTAGTAAGACCCTTAACTTGTGTATCTCAAGCTTCCATTCAAATGGCCATGTTCTCTATCCTTTATCCTGATCTCTTGTTGCATCCCTGTCTGACCACCTATCATCAGAACTGCTATCATGGCCTCTGCTCCCACTGCAATCTTTTTCTTTTAAAGAGAAATTTTCACCACTCATTTACCATGTATAGCTTTTCATTCATAAAAAATATGTACCAAGTGTGTGATTGTAGAACATCAAACATTTTAAATTAAAGAAACATGTTCTGATATTGTTTGAACAAAAGAAAAGATTTACTTTCCTTTGAACAAATAAAAACTATGAAATTTAATATCTGTGATTTTCTTTTTAAATCATTAAATTTGGACTGAAATACAAAACACATTTTCTACAAAGAAAATCTTTCTTTGGTGTCAAGAACAAAGAGTATATGGTGTCAAGAACCCAGTTGAAGAGCAAGAAGAAGAAAAAGAACAGCCAAATTCTTCTTCACCTGTCAATTGACAAACAGAAAACACTGATTCAATCAAGAAAACACACTGAATTTCGTCAACCCATTTCAAGACTTTCCCAATCGTTGTCATCATCATCTGCATATCATCGCACAGCATTACACAACAGAACAGATAAGAGAAAACAAAAAGATCATTACCCATTTCAGATCTACAGAAAACTTCCTGCTCAAGAAAACGCCGCCGGACATCCGGCCACCGGCATCGACCGCTCTGAAATCCCACGGAGATGACCGGAAAGGAGCACCACCGTGAGCAAGCAACACCATAAAGAGAGTAGTCAGAGGAGAGAAACGACGCCGTAGAGAGCAACGGAGCAAGAAAGTTAAAGATCTTGCTGGGAAAGAAGCGTGTTGTCAAGAAGGAAACAGGAGGTAGAAGTGTTGACGAGGAGGATTAACATGGCGGGAAAGAGAGCGGGGAGACGAGAAACGGGGTTGAGGAGGCGAAGATCGATCGGAGAAAGAGAAAAGTTTAGAGACGTTATGGTAAGGGATTGTGTAAGGATCCAGGATTCAGTCGCCGGCGGCGGTGGTGGTGGTAAGGATTCCGCCGGGGAGAGAGTCGTCGGAGGGAACGAAGAAGGTGGGAGAGACGGCGAAATCGGAAAAGTCGACGGCGGAGATTATGTTGATCGAGCCTCTGAGATCCAGGGTCCCGATAAGAGCGAGTAAATGATGCAATTTACTTGTGGATATAGTGGGGTTTCCATGGTGAGGAGGAGGAGGAGGAGAAGAAGGAGAGAAAGTTGGCGGTGGTGAGTGGTGGCCATTAAAGAGAAAAAGAAGAATTCCCTTTTTCTGGATTTCTTCTTGTGTTTCTTTGTTTATGTAGATACATACATATATATACACACGAAGAGAGAGAAAGAGAAAAAGAAGACGAAGAAGGTGAGGAGAAGGATGAGAGAAAGAGAAAAAGAAGAATTCCCTTTTCTTGATTTCTTCTTCCTGGTTTTCCTAGAGAAAAAGAGAAAAGATGGTGTTGCTCTGTTTATATAGATACATACATATATATATATATATATACACGTACACACACGAAGAGCGAGAAGAGAAGTGGAAGATTCCTGTAACAGCCAACTGAAAAGAATACAACGTGCGTTTCCCGCAAAATCCATATAAAACGGATGGCATAAATGTAATATTCTACCTTTTCTGGATGACACACACACACACACACACACATATATATATATACATTTCGTTTGGAAGCACATTCAAGAATCAACCTTAAAATTGGGCATGATCCCATTTTACACCAACTCTTTTTTCATTCAATAATATTGCAGCAATTACACAGTGCTGATATAATACCAAATAATCAAGCAGAGTGTATATATAATCACAAACCCATGTATGAAACAAACAAAGTGAAGACAGAAATGAGTTTATGTAAGGTCATTTTCATCCAACTGTTCTTCTTGATGATCTGCGGCGATTATGGTTCGCTCGAGTTTATGATAAACTAACAGAAGAATCAAAAAACATGCTCCGAAATCTGATATCATTAGTCTACGATAATGTCGCACTTGAAGCAGACTTAAAAACCAAAATAAAAGGTCTTTGATTCTTGTCTGTGATTTTATGAAAAACAGGGAGACATATTAATTCACAGAATCAAACAACACACCTTGTTTCTCGCTTAGCAGACCTCAGAGGAGTTCACCCAAAGCTTCGATCGATCACTTTTTGTTTAACAGTGAGTACGAGTATGAAAAACCGAAGAGAATTTTAAACTAGCTCCATGTAACTTCCAAAGCTGTCTTCCGAAATTAGCTTAAGAAGTTTAACATCTCTATCGGACACAGTAGAGGAAGACAAATTATGTAATTTACAACTTCGCTGAAGAACAATTTGGTAATATGAGATATACATCAATTGCTATATTACAGGGGATGGAATGTGCCATTTTTTTGAAAATTCTGTCAACAAAAACTAAAAGAAAATCGTTACCTCGGAAAGTTTTAGACAATCCAAAATAAAATCCATATTTATATCACGCCTGACTAAAGGATTCTACTTCAGGTGATGTTTCTCTTATTTCTTTTTGTATACCGGGTACTCTGCAGAAAAAGAAGCTCCCTCCGCTCGTTTCAAGTGCCTCTCAAACTCTGACGACTGACTTACCAGTCTGCACCGTGGATCAGAGTCTTTAATAGAATTCTCTGTAGGGAAATTTATTTCATAATGTTATTCCTCGCAATCGTCACAAATTTAAGCTTGTGGTGCATATAGATTTCTTGTTTGCTCGCTCACATTCATCAAACTAGTATTCCAAAAAAGGTTGCAGAAGTGAGATCCTTCTAAGAATTTTCAGATTTCTAATAACCCCACCTGTCAATGTTTTCTGATGAGTTGCAGTTGACTTCACCATCTGATTTATTATATTTATATCGCCCCGAAATTCTGTGCTCATGGCTTTCCTTTGATTTTGAAATTTCATCACGTGAATCTGCTTTACCAATCTCCAAGCTTGAACGATCCTTCCTACTTGAATGCCTGTGCCTGTGGGCTTTTTTTGGTTCGGGTTTTACTTCTAAATCAATTGCTTTCCCTTGATTATCTGAATATTTCTCATCTTCATTCAAGTGTCTTGAGTGTTTCCTTTTATGAGGACTATTTTTTCTCTTGTAGTTGTCACTATCTAACATATCATCATCATTGGAATCAGTTTCATGAGGTGAATACCTATCATCATCGTGGTCAAGTGATTCTAAAACCTTGCCATGGTGCCCCGAGCTTCTTCTTTTATGCTGATGATGTCTTTTGTTGTTGGTGTCTCTATCTAACCACTCTTCAGTTTTATCACTTTCATCTTTTCTCTTTTTGCTGTTCCCGTGATCAGCTCGGGATCCCACGCTGATCTCTTGTCTTGAGTTCCTCCATTTATTGCCATGGTGTTTTTCTACTCTTTTCTTACTCAGATTACCTCTGTCTGCTTCATAAGGTTTACTGTCCTTATTTCCATCATCTGGCAATTCCCTTTTCCTCTGGTGTTTTGAGCTTTTCTTCACATGACCATGGTGGCTTTGACCATCTGAATCCGTGTCTGAACAATAGTCATCAGAATCAGCCCTGTGAATTTTCTTCTTGTCCCCATAATTTGTATAATTACTCGTGTATCTCAAGCTTCTATCTGAATGACCATGTTCTCTATCCTTATCCTGATCTCTGGCTGCATCCCTATCTGACCAACTATCACTGGAACTGCTAGCATGGCCTCTGCTCCTGCTGCGATCATAATGCTTAAAACTAGTGCGTCTCTGCCCACAAGTGCTCTCTCGAACCTTGCTATGACTTCTACCACAATCACTGTTCAAATTATTAATTTCACTTGATCTAGATCTTCTTGACCATTGCCTGCCATGGAAATTTAAGATTCCAGTAAACATAATAAACCCCATCCATGTAAAGGAGAAAAAGAAAAACCTAAAATATGCAAGTCAACATTAGTGGAGTAGTTCACAACATCCATAGATATGAAGTTCACGTTAATACTGTCAATCAACCTCATTATGCATTTGAAAGACATTGCTCTAGGAAATAATTCCAAAACAGAATTACAAACTTTAAGATTCACAGATCAAATAGATAGGTTTGCAGAAATTAGAGCATAAATTAGTTAACATAGAGCGGGCTCGTTATGGTCCCCTAAGAGATATTGGCAAGCGATTTTGATTAGTGATATGGGTCCACTAAGAGAGCACTTAAAAATATCCTTAAGTTAAGTATTCAAGCACCTATAAGACAAATTTCTGCATACCCCTTATTCAGATTGCTATTCTCTTTTTATACAATAAAAGACAACCGAACCAAAAATAATAACTTTCCTGGTTGGAAGCAAGTGAGCACCATCCTAAATAATACCTTCACAGTTATGCTACTAACCAATTATATCGTTGAACAAAAGTAGGTAACAAAATTAAATAATACCAATTCTGTTCCAGCAGCCGTATGTCACTCACTCCGGCAGCAGCCAATTGGCTCATAACAGGCCTACATTTTGCTTTATTCTCTCTCAAAATGAGCTCAATACTACTTTCGGCTAGGGATGGAAACAAATTGCGCAAAAGCAAATAATTGAATATTAGGGCTTGACTGCGTAGCCACTTAGCAGCTCAAACTTTTTCTGTTCAAACTCTCCTTGAATGAAAGACACTAAAGCTTGAGATCACATCAACTCAAACTTCATCTAGATCAACTAAATCCTAAAAACTTCTATGTTTAAATAAACAAAGTATACTTTATATGAACCATACTAAATAATTAATAAATATTACTAATATAATAAAATAAAATACAAACTAATGCATGGATTGACATTCATAATGCACGGAAGCTTCTATCCGAATGACCATTATACCTGTTCAAATTGCAGGAGTCCTTCAACTGCCCTAGATGTTCTTGGTCCATCTTTTTCTCATATTCATCAGAATAGCCAAATAAAGCAGCCATCTTTTTTGCCCAATATTTTGGGGGTGGTTTATCACAGTCCGCCCATTCATAGTCACCACCAGGATTATGGAAACAGTGAATAAAATTGCAAGCCACTCCACGAGAACATGTCTGTTTCAGCATAACAACAAACATTATCAGCCAGAAAAAATGCTATCATGCTTCCCTTTTTTTCTGAAGATACATCTTTCTATAATTAGCACAAAAATAAAAATCAGATATTCTTATATCCTTTCTATAGTTTTTCACCTCTGAAACACGGGTAGAGAACTTAAGATAACAGCAAAGGTTAATGAACCAACAATAAATATCCAACCAACGCTTATAATGGGTGAACCAGTCATACTTTGAGTCTTGACTTCATGTATTCCCCGCATATAGCAACTTTCCATCTGGTTATATTGACAAATTCACATGTCACCTGCCAAGAACCAGGGCAGTTCATGAAACCAATGTCCTAACAACAAAAAGCTGAAAAACTAGAAGAAATCAAGATGTCACTACATAAATTAAATTACCAGATAAGTAACAATGATGATTTACATGTTTAAAACGTTCCATGGGAATCCACTGGATAAGAATGTAATTACACAAATGAGGCAAATAACATACATGAAAAACAAGTGGGGCCCCAGTGGAATCTTTAGGCTCTTAATTCTTCAATCAACAAATTCTTAAAGATAAATGGTTGCAGATTCTTAGTTTTTTGTTATGGGGTCATCCTCTTTGTTTTACGAAGGATGTAAGCGAAACTTGTTGATACTCTAATTGATTTGTAAACTTTCTACATGGGTGGCACTTCCTTGGTGTCTATATTAATAAAATTCATACTTTATGTTTCAAACGATCTTTTCCCCGCCACCTTTACTTTGATCCTGAGCTTAACTTGACAGTGAAGACATGATGTTTCTTCCCTCCTAGATATAACCCTTGTATCCTCATCGGTCACCTTCTCCCCTCCACCCACATCATAGTTGTCTTCTTGTCCGGGTTGACCAAAAGGCGTTCTGCAAGCTTGAATACAGCCTTCATCACCTTCCACCATCCGCCTGCTTCGCCACCTTCCGGAATAAATATTCTCTTTGTTATCCCCCCTCTCCCTCTATCAAAACCAGGAAACGTCCAATCCTGTTTCTTCCAAGCGCAATCCAGAGGTCATATTTCTTCCCAGGCATCTTTTTCCCCACGTCTTCCCTCCCTTTCTCCAGTAGAAGTCTACTAGGATATCCAGAAGCCACCTGACACCCTCCTCTAGGTATACTGAAATGCAGAAGCCCCACCCCCCTTCTCGCTGATCCTAATTCCATCCATCTTCCTCCCCTCAACGACCACATCAAAAGACTCATTCTCAATCACCAGAAATTTCCGCCATTGCGACGCCATCTTCTCCTCCTTCTACTGGTTGGCCCGACCCTGCTGACCCCTCCTTCCTCGAGCCTCTATCTCCCCTGAACTACCCTGCAAGCTAAAACCCTACCTCCCCTTTCTCCCTGAAGAAGAACCTGCTAGAAGGTTTAGATTCCTTCACCCTCTCATCATTGTTAACGCTGGACATGAGTCTCCTAAGCTCTTTAATTTCAGCCATGCCTACATCCCCCCCACCCCAAAAAAAAAACAAAAAAAAAAAACTATAAAGTTCCCTCAAGCCACCCTCAATTAGTTTGTGAAGCTTCAAAATATTGTTCATCCCACATTCTAACATTCTGCACTAAACGAAGATCTTGTTCAACTTTGCCTAATTGAAACCTGGCTCAAAACCTCGAAAAAATCCAACCACCAAATCATCCACTCCCTTCTCCATCCCAGGTTTATCAGTATCAACCCCACTAGCCATGAGTTTCATATAGCTTTCCCCCAAATTATCTGGCATCAAAAGGAGAAGTGAATTGCACAAAGAGAAATGGAGTCACCATAAACAGGGAAAGAGTATCCACTAGGCTTTGTCAAACCCTGAAAGAGCTTCAGTTGGTCAAAGGCATGTCTCCCCAACATTTAACTTGAAGTAATTAAAAGCCTGATCTAGAATAGGAACACTGAAGCTGTCTGTGAGGGTTGAATCTAAACCAAGACCTAAGAGGAAGAGAACAAAAAAGATATTTTGGGCTCTTCAGTAGCCTTTTCACCACCCTTCGGAATCTATTTGCCTTTAACAAAATATGAAGGCTTATAACAATATTGGCTTTGGACTTTTGGCCAAAAAGCCCAACCTGATTTGATTATGGAGAGCTCTCCTAAAATTCTGCAATCCAAATTTAGATTTTTATCTGCTCCTTAAAATGACAGAATGAAGATGTAAGATCCCTTGAGATATGTGCCTTTCTCCATCTTCTCTATTTTCTTCACTTTGGAAACCAAGTGTTGACTTCACAAAGGTAAATGAATGACCCCCTTGAAACTAATCCTAGCCGATTGTTTAGACAGCCTAGCTTCTATTGCGTCAACTAGATTCTTCATCCTCTGACTAGCAAAGTTCAGTCAGCTTCTTTTTTCCCTTTCACAAAATTCAACTCACATGTTGTTGAGACAGCTGATAGAAAAGACTAGAAGCACAATAAGATAGGTTTTTCTTATAAAACTTATGCAAGAGGTACCCACAACAGAACAAGAGAAAAGGGAGCAGTTTCTTGCTCCAGTCTTGATTCCGCTGAGTCGAAAATCAGAAAGAATTAAGGTTCCGAAAAATAGGAACAGACTTAGGCACTGGTTTGGGATTTTTATCTTTCTTTTTAGCAATTGGATTAGGAACAATATCTATGACCCTAATTGCTTAATAGGGATCTAATGCTTAAATAGCTTGCCTATAAATATTATCATTACCATCAACAAAATCATCAACTACGATTATTACTAAAAAAGAGCAAGATACTAAAGATTCAATGTTCCCTTAAACGAGCCTCAATATAGGTCAGCAAGACTTGGAAACCAGCAAAACAAAGGGCCAGTTTGTTTCAAGATTTTATCACAACAAGCTACGTAACTTGAGTACTTGTCATAGATCCAGGACTGTAACACAATGCCACATGTCACAAAGGGGACGCAGAAACCCATCCTATTGCCATTAGAAGCTTCCAACAATTGCCAGCCTCAATGCCCGAAATAAGCAGCCTCCTATTGCCATCCTCATTCTCTTATTCAGTTCCAAAAGCAACCTCAGCAATTCCTGCCGAGACTTATAGACAAAGCTCGATTAACTCCCTTGAGGACTCTAACCATGATCTATGGCCTCTAAACACCCCCTCTCCCCTCTCCCCCCCCCCACCCCCCACCCCCTAAAAAAAGTTACAAGGACCTAAAAACCCACTATCCTCCTTGCTGAAACGATTGAAAACGAACCTAAATTTCAGCAAATCTGGAAATGGCTTGCACCTCTCCTTCCAAGGCCATGTCAAACAACTTTGTTTTCTATCACCAAGAAAGTGTGATAGAAGGCATGATTAAAGGAAATAGCCAGCCAAGAACTAAGCACACAAAAACCTAGGATGTGAGGATTTTCTCTCACCAGATAAGAACAGAGAAAGATTCCAATAAATAAGAAAGCTTATAGAAATTCAATTCAATAAACTAATAGGATGATCATGTCTGAGATCTAGACGAAAAAATGTTAGACAATGAAAATATGACTATAGGAGAATCCTTTTAGTGATTAGTAACTAAACCACATCAACTTCCAATTTTACAACCATAAAAACACTTCTTAAACTTGAAGGAGAAATCAAGTACCTGTTTACCAGCAAAGTACCGACCGTTGATAGATTTGTAGGCAAGAACAGCTGATTCCAATGACTTATACTGAACATATACATTTCCTCTTAAGTGGAAGGATCCATTTTTACACACCTGAGAAAGACGTTATATTTGTTTACTATAAGGGAAAGGCAAAAAGGAACCTGACAGAAAAAGATGGTGACTTCAAATTACATAACAATAACAATCTATAGGTAAGAATAGTCTACAAAATGTTGCAGAATAACATATGGTCAAATTCAATCAATTTGAAAGGACATAAAAAGGTCCACCAAGTTTGTACAGAAACAAAAGAGAAAAACTGACTTTACTAGCCTTTGCACAATATTTGTTGAATCAAAGATTCAAATCATCTGAGGAACTACTTTTGAAATTTTTCATAGCTCATGGACGTCCAAATCAAGAAAGATCAAACTATTGTGGAAAGCATGGAGAGAACCGATCAACCTTGAAATTGACAATTTCACCAAACTTCAAGAACTCAGTATGCACGTCATCGTAAAATTCTTCATAATAACGTTCAACCTCTTCATCTGTATGCTGAAAAGAACGAAAAGAAATCAACCAAGAAAAATGCTCATTCATAGATATCCAGAGAAATAACGATCAAATGGAGTAGATAATGTATTGTACAGCCACAGTTTGTAAGGAGGCATAGCAGATAAGACCCACATCCTCCCCCAAAACTGTAACGTTGGTGGTTTTTTGTTCACATACTAGTACAGATTAGTTGACAGGAAGAGCCAGCCACCAGAAGAAAAGCAAGGTTACGCTTCTGTTCATATTCAGGAAAATCAAGCACATTTGGGGGAAAAAACGAAATCAACAATCTGTATGGAAAAATCACCTTACTTAAATGGACACATTTGAAGCTTATTTGGGAGCACATTTCAGCTTAGTATATAAGAAAACACACGGTCATTTGGTAGTGTCACGACAAAAAGCTTTCTTTTCAAAAACACTTGCCTTTGGTTGTTTTGAATAAAAATAGAGTTTCTTAAATTATTTTCCATTAAATTCTGTGCCGAGTATTTCTGTTTGATAAGAATGCACTTAAAAGATATTATATGGATTATTCTAAAATATCGTATCAGATTTAAGAAAAGATTTTCTTTTTTTTCAGAATTCAAAGCTATTTACATATGTTCCATGTGAATTTTTGAAGATTAATAAGTATATTTGGAAATAATAAAAGTTCTTAAGTATCTTCCTTCCATTCCATAAAACATAATTTTTTGGTATGACCAATATTTAATTCTTTTCAATTTGACTTTTTGAAAAAAAGCAATTTATATATACATATCAAACACTAACTTCTAAAAGCAATATTATGATAAAGGAAAAAAACTCAAAACGCAATGAAACTAAGCCATAATGTTTCCCACAGTTAGATACAGTCGAAATTAGAAATCATTCTTTTCTTCTTTGTTAGAAGACTTATGTATGCGAACAATGACAACTAGAATAACATAACTGCACTGCAATTACTCATTTCCAGCAAGTAGGATACAGAACAGCTAATATCTTTATCTCCATCGGACCAAGGCCAAAATCATGAGCTTCCATAAAATTGGATCCATGAATCTCTGACTTAAGTTAAAGAACAGAAATGAAGTTCAAAGTTAAGTGACTCACCAGAGTGTTCCCAGATTAAATTGTATATATCATATCACTAATGATAATAATGAAAGAAAGCATTAAAAAGGAAATGAAATAAAAAGGTGTTGCTTCAAATTGTTAAACTGACAATGGTAACGAAGATGCCAAAGTTATTATCAGGATACAAGAATCACATGAAGGTAGCATTTACGGACCTCAAGCCCCTCATCTTGATCCCATGCCATGCCCGGACCATTGTACATATTCTTGATAAGCAGTGTGCAAGACTTATCAGGGTAGAAATGAACCCTGCTGCAGCGTTGACCAAATCGACAAGCTCCAGTCTTTAAATGGAAAGGGCAATGAGATTTATCCTGAGGCATCACACAATAAACATAGAGCATAATTTTAAATAATGAGCCAAGTTGTATAAAACATGATATGCGAGAACTATTAGCATTAACATTCAGAGAGAGAGATGAAGAGAAAATACTTGTTCAGTTCCAAAAAAGGGTACTTGCTGAGCAACATTCTCCAACATCTGTTGTGCTGAAGCTGCACTCTGGTAATCAGCAAAAGCTTCCGACTGTGGAGGAAGAGGATTCGACGTAGGCCTTTCAGTGTCCTAAAAAGTAAAGAATACCCATGCCAATTAAAAGATCTCCCACAACCAAAATTGAAAGAACAAACATAAAAGACAAGGTTTTAAGGACAATACATAAACGAGATATTGATTGATAAAGCTTTACCTCCTTGTCGCTCTGCTGGTTTGCACCAGTCTTTGGAACCCTCACTTTTTTCTTTCTAAAGATTATCTCATTTCCTTTAAATATAATTTCTGCAGGTCCCTCTTCTACATATTCCCATTCATCATCACTGCTGCACTTCTTCTCCTCCTCAACCTGTCAGGTAGTACCATAGCTTTAAAACAAATCAACATAGATCTATATCATATGTCACACAGATCCCCGTTCCTTATTCCTCATCCCCACCTGAAAGAAAATATATCTAGCTCATCCTTGTTTCCCACAGTCATTAAGACCCGACCAAAACCCAGAATAAGAAAATAAGGAACCTAAATAACAATATGAGACTAAGACATGTATTGCTCTGCAGGAAGGAAGCAGAAAAAATCAACATCATCTTCTTTCCACATTTTCCTAGAATTGAAACAAATCGAACTCTCAAAAACCTAAATCCCAATAAGCCATGGAGATAGCAAGAAACAAATTTCATTTCATAAATTACTATTTCCCTCCATTTTTCTGGCGCTTCATAAGACTCCTTTCCAAGTAAATACAATGTTAATTTGAAGCCCTGAAACAAAATATATAAGAATATACAATATACAAACCTATAGTCTCAGTGACAACTTATTGCATTTTCTTTTCCTTCCGCTAATTTTCCCAAGCAAACACTTACAATTGAAAAAGAAACACGGACAGACACATACGCACAGAAAAATAATAACGATCAAACAATAAGAAGATACCTCTTGTTGTCGGGACTCTTCTAAATCCTTCCGTCGATTCTCTTCTTCCCTCTCTTCCTCTTCCTTCTTCCTCTTCAATTCAGCAGCAAGCATCCAGGCCCTCTCCCTCTCCTCGAACTCTTTCAACTCTCTTTCCCGACTCCTTGCCTCCTCTTCCTCCATAATCGTCAATCTCCTCTGCTCCTCCGGGTCGTTCATCCTCGCCTCCTCCTGCTCTCTTTCCTGTATCGCTATCTCCTTCCTCGACTGCTTCCTCTTCAACTTCTTCACCGCCTTCCTCTTCTCCTTCCTGTTCGATGCCCCCATCTTCACCTGATTCGCATTCCCTTCTTCTCTCGTCTCCACTCCTCGCAATTGTTCTTCATTCGCGGTGCTTTCTCCCTCCATTTTACGAAATACAAGGTCTGGAATCAGCTGTTAGGTTACATTTACTACCTGTTTCAGTCGGATCAGTTGTCTGGAGAAACAGAAAATTGAGAAACATGGTGGAACCAGGAGGGTGTTATTAGAATTAAGAGCAAATTTTTGTTGCTTATAAAAAATTAAATTTTATTTTATTTTATTTTATTTTATTTTTAATAAATTTAAACATGTTCCAAATTTTTCATAGGTTGTTTGAAAATTTTATTTTATAATAATTGCTTTTAATATTATTAAAATTTGTAGTTAGTATTAATTTATTACTTTTTATTTATTTATTTAACGAATATATAATTTATAAATTATTAATTCCATCAAAATATAAAAATATACATCACTTTTGTTTTATTAATTCGATGTCATTTGTAGCACCCAATTTACGTGCATTTACTCGTACAATCTACTGACGTATTCTTGAAATTTCATATGTATTGATGTAACGTTTATTAAAATTAATTTAAATATTTGAATTCTACATTATTAGTCTCTTTTGTCGTAAGATATGTTTGAGTTCATCGGGGTTACGAAGGTTTATGTTTGTCTTTTTTAAGTCAAAAAGATTTTATTTTTAGTAATTTTATATAATTTATACCAAGTCAAAAAGATCTTATAATGTCGAGTTGTTGTTATTAATTATTACATGATGATTTATGTAAAAGCTTAAATGAATAAATCTTGTGCATGGGTTGAAGTTACATTCGTCTTATAATGATATCAGAAAACTCGGTGAATGAAAAAAGTGAATATAATTGTAGCGAATCAATATGGATTAAAAAGATATTTATACAATCTTATATTATATGCTTTGATGATCATTATAATCTACTGACGTATTCTTGAAATTTCATAGGTATTAATATAACGTTTATTAAAATTAATTTAAATATTTGAATTGTACGTTATTAGTCTCTTTTGTCACAGGATATGTTTGAGTTTACTGGAGTTACGAAGGTTTATGTTTGTCTTTTTAAATAAAAAAGAATTTGTTTTTAGTCATTTCATATAATTTATACAAAATCAAAAAGATATTGTAATGTCGAGTTGTTGTTATTAATTATTACATGATGACTTATGTAAAAGTTTAAATGAATAAATCTTGTGTGTGGGTTGAAGTTACATTGTCTTATTATACTTCAATAGTGATATTAGAAAACTCAGTGAATGAAAAAAGTGAATACAACTGTAGTGAATCAATATAGATTAAAAATATATTTATACAATCGTATATTATATGCTTTGATAATCATTAGGATTATTATAATCTACTAACATATTCTTGAGATTTCATAAATATTGATACAACGTTTATTAAAATTAATTTAAATATTTGAATTATACGTTATTAGTCTCTTTTGTCACAAAATATGTTTGAGTTCACTGGGCTTAAATGAATAAATATTGTGCGTGAGTTGAAGTTACATTTGTCTTATTCTACTTCAATAGTGATATCAGAAAACTCGATGAATGAAAAAAATGAATACAACTGCAGCGAATCAATGTAGATTAAAAATATATTTATACAATTGTATATTATACGCTTTGATGATCATTATGATCATTAAAGTTATAGAGTCGGATGAAGTTATGTTATGCGAGAGACATAAAAGATATAGTATAAGAACTAAAGCTAGAGAATTTGGAAGCACGAAAAAGATTATTTTTCGAAAGCAATTGATTATTCTACTTTGGAAGCATTTGTATCTAAAAAACTTCCGAAGTAGATTTAGAATTTTTAAAGAAATAAGATGTCAGAGCTTAGCAAAAAGCAAAAGATAAAAACTTTTAACACTTTACGGACTTGAAATGCTTCGCACGAAATTTGTACAGCCTGTTTCTGATTTTTCCCTCACGAACATCGACAACGATCAGTAAGATGCGTGTGCACGAAGAAAAAATAAGAGGTGTGACTAGGAACTGAGAAGATGGTTTGATCAATAGTATTGAAATTTAACTATGTAGTTTGTACAGTTGAGTAATTTAAGTATCTTAGTGTTTTTTTTCCAATTAATGGGTTTTACAGCAATAAGAACCCTAGTTCTTCTGTTTCCGGCCCTATTAGTATTTAAACCCTAACAAAAAAACACTCTTCCCGCCGCCGCTAACGACAGTGTATCTCTTCCCCATCCTCCGGTGCTTCTTCCTCATCGGACGCGGCGTTCCAGTTTTGGGTTGACTCATCATCCATAGTCTCCCTCGTCACCGAATCCTTCCGCAGTTATTTTCTCACTTTAGGGTAAATAGCAAAGCGGACAGCGGGTTCAGTGACTTACTAGGGTTTCTCTTAGGTTGAGGTTGTTATTTGGTTAATCCTTTTGCAGTCGGAGATTTAATGGCGTCTTTGAAGAGAAAGTTTGTTGAGGAAGCAGGGGGGGAGATTCCTCCTCCGCAGAAGCAGCAGAGGGAGAGTGTTCTTTTAACCGGGGATGGACCAGTGAGCTGTATCCATGATGTTTCTTACCCGGAGGGTTATGTTCCTCCTCCTCTTTCTGGCCCAGCAGCTCAAGAAGATTTGAAGCCTGCAAAGGAATTTCCATTCACTCTCGACCCTTTTCAGTCTGAAGCTATCAAGTGCCTTGATAATGGTGAGTCTGTAATGGTGAGTTCTTAATCCCTTACCTCTTTGTATGGGTAGTTCAAACCGAAGGAAAGAGAGAAGATATGTACGCTTGTATTTACTTTCTTTTGATTGATTAATGCTGCATGTAAATGTCGTTCTCTTTTGAGCTTATCTCTTGGCAAATTTTGCAAAAATAGACCTCGCATTAGCTGAGTGAATTCTTAAGTAGGATCATGTTGCGTATTTGTTAGTGGTGATTAGCATACTATGTAGGAGCTTTTATTTTTTTCTTGTTATGGGTTCTCTATACAGAAATTTTATGCAAAAGAAAATGATAGTTCAAAGTTGCAATTTATAATAGGTTTCAGCCCATACATCAGCCGGTAAGACTGTAGTAGCATTATATGCCATTGCTATGTCTTTGCGGAATAAGCAGCGGGTCATATATACTTCACCCATTAAGGCACTCAGCAACCAAAAGTATAGGGAATTCAAAGAAGAGTTCTCTGATGTTGGTTTGATCACTGGGGATGTAACAATTGATCCTAATGCTTCTTGCTTGGTAAGTCTTTTGACTAATTTGATTGTTGGATATTGAAATATTCTATCAATTGGTTTGCTTAGTTGCAGTTTGATTTCAGGTCATGACCACTGAAATCTGGCGTAGTATGCTGTACAAGGGTTCAGAGATTATGCGGGAAGTGGCTTGGATAATTTTTGATGAGGTACATTACATGCGTGATCGTGAGAGAGGTGTGGTATGGGAGGAGAGCATTGTTATGGCACCAAAGAAGTCTCGTTTTGTTTTTCTCTCAGCAACTGTTCCCAATGCAAAGGAGTTTGCTGATTGGGTTGCAAAGGTAATATCTCTTCTTTGTATGCTTATCTTCAGCATGTGCAGGACAGTTAGGCAGTTAGGTTCCACAGTAAGAACCTAGAATTTCCTATGAGCGCTCTGATTTTTTTTGATGGAGTTGTTTTCTTTATTTTATTTTATTTTTTAAATTTCAAGTAAACAATCAAATTAAGTTTCATTATCATGGCCAGGTGTTAACTATGAATATTACTTGCCAGGACTAAAAATAATTGGGATTTAACTTGGTGACAGATGAGGCGGTTGGAGGGTGATTACATTGCACTTCTCCTTAGTAGGTTTTAGTGTTCACCTGTCCTTATGCCACTTGTCTTTGTTTTTTCTTTTTCCCCCTGAACTTTTTCCTTTCCATAGTAATCTGCAAACACAGGGAAATGAAGAAAAGCATGATTAATAGAGAGGGTAAGAATTAATCTGTTAAGGAGTTTTTAATGCTTATATAGATATATTTGTGTGAACAACAAGTAGATTAAATGGATAGGAGTTATGTAGACCTTAGTTCTGTGACACTTTCTTCTCACTTCCCACCCTCTGCAAATCTTCCTATAGTAGATAGTTTCTAATTATTTAAATTGTATCATCCAGTCATTACATTCTTCTGTTCTGCATCAATATTGTGAATCGAGGGGTTTTCTTTAAGAGGATCTTAGGAAAAGCAATGGATTATCGGATACAGATTAATCAATTGTCTGGTGCAGCTGAAACTTGGGCATATAACATGCACATAATTGTGGGTTGAAATAGTGATGGTCTTTAATCATGCAAGAGATATTAGGTGTTGGATTCTACAGGAGCAGAAAGTTTTACTTCTATCATTGTCTTTATGCATTACCAAAGTGATGAACAAACTTCATAAACATTAGGGAGTTTTAGTATTTAACAGTCATGATAGTTCATCTCTTCAACCCTCAGTCTTTTCATATGATAGAGCATCTAAAGTGAACTTCTTTTTATGCTGGTTATTGGAAGAAAATATTTATTTGGTGTTATTGCAGGTCCATCGACAACCGTGTCACATTGTTTATACTGATTATCGGCCAACACCACTTCAGCATTATATTTCTCCTGCTGGAGGTGATGGTTCGTATTTGGTTGTGGACGAGAAGGGAAAATTTCGAGAAGACAACTTCCAGAGAGCTCTAAATGCACTAATTTCCCCTGGTGAGGGTGATAAGAAGAGACAGAGTGTAAAATCACAACAGGGTTTGACGATGAGCCGACTTGGTGAAGAAAGTGACATCTTCAAGATAGTGAAAATGATCATTCAACGTCAATATGACCCTGTCATACTTTTTAGTTTTAGCAAAAGGGAGTGCGAATTTCTTGCAATGCAGGTATTATTTTTTATTGCCATAAGGAATCTTTTTTTATTGGCATTATATGATTTATGCATGCTTCTTTCCTTTTTCAAATAAAAAGTGAAAAAAGGATTCACATGCTTTAGGTTGCCAATTTACTTCCTGGCATAACTGTTACTAGATTGGTACGAACCTCGGGACTAAAAATTGGTTGCCTGATCCCTGTTTATTCTGTATTATGTATGTATGAAATTTTTGTTTTACATTTAACATTACGCTGGAGTTGGGCAAGTGGATATTGGACCATAGATCTTTTGTCGTAACTATTTTTCTTTTTTAAATTATACCCTATGTATACCCTCTGCTTTTGTTGCCCTCTTTGATGCAAGATAATAATATTAAGTTATCTACTTAGGGAATTAGAGATAAAATCTAGATATCACACCTTCGATTGATTAGATATCATGCTTAATAATTCTTAAGCATGAAGCTTAAGGATTTGGTGGCATCATACAACCAGGAAGTTGAGAAAATTTTCAAAGAACCCTATTATCAAATAATTGGCCTCCCCATAAAAGTGAGATCATAAAGGTTTTAATAGTTCTTGCTAAGTAAGCTTTCCAAATAGGACTGAAATACAAAATCCTGATACTAATAAGAATAGGATACTAACTACCTAAAAAGTGAATAAGACAAATAGTTGTACATCTAAAGGCATTATAATTTTTAAGCTATCTAGTAAATGTGAAGCTAATCCATTTTGTGTCATTCTTGTTATTATTAATAGCTGGGAGATGCGGGCTGTTTACTTTGGCTTTCTTCTTTTCATTGTAGATGGCAAAGATGGATCTAAACGATGATGAGGAGAAAGAGAACATAGAGACAATCTTCACGAGTGCCATGGACATGCTTTCAGATGATGACAAGAAACTTCCACAGGTAAGCTCTCATTATTCTTTCCTTAAGTTGATATACTTTCCTATGGGAAGCTGTAAATGAATTTGCAATTTGGAATGTGTGTGCATGAGAACAATCGTATCTGTCTGATTTGTGGTATGAGTATATCTATCTTTGGGATAATGTAAATGTACACAGCAATTTGGTGCCTAAAATACTGGCATTTCTACTTGCAATCATTTTAAGCATATCTCTGCTTCCATAATTAGCCTCAATTGCATTTCAACTTTTAGAAGGAGCACCTACTGTTCTTCTTATATTCACTCATTGAGATTGGAAGAGTCAAAATTCAATGCAAATTAGAAGTGATTTGACGAATAAAAACTCATTTAAAAAGAGATTTGAGGGTTTGATTCCAGTAATCAAGCCTTAATGATACACAACAAGATAATACTATTCTTTTAGATAACATTTTTTTACTCTTTTAAATGTTTGTAAATTAACAACAAACAAAATTTTGTTGTTTACGTTTTTTATCGAACAGATAAAGCATTTTGGCATTAAATCTAATGTTTTAACAGAAGTGAAAATTTTTCTGTTTGGTCAGATGTGAAATTTATTTTGTTATGGGCCCTGCCGTTAATAGTGCATATAATTGTTATATATATTTTAGATATCTGTTTATTGTTATTTCCAGACCAAGGACATGGGAGTTAGCTATTTTTATATCTTTTGCTTGTATAAATGCTGGATGTTTTATATTTAACGTATATTATGTATATTTACTTATTGTCATTTCTTTATACATTATTTCTTTACAGGTATCAAACATGTTACCCCTTCTGAAACGGGGAATAGGCGTGCATCATTCTGGATTGCTTCCCATTCTGAAGGAAGTAATAGAGATACTATTTCAAGAAGGATTGATTAAGGTAGGATCTAGAACTTAAAGACTCACCCGCTATTATGCTCGCAAATGTGAGATTTTACATTAATAATGATAGCTTGATTTTTTTTCTTTTGGTAAATTCATCACTATATATCCTCTGACACTTCTTTTTCTACCCCTTTTTGTGCCTGTTTTATTTGTCTTTTGTATGTCTTTGTTATGTGTGTGCCCTTGTGCGTATGCATCTGCCTGCCAGTGCATGTATTTGCCTTGTTCTGGTATTTATCATTTTGATATAATTGTTTTATCTATGGGCTGTAGATTAATGGAAAACCAGAAATTTATTTGTGCTCCTGTTTGTGACAAATAATTTATTTGTTTTATCATTTTGATTCGTTAAGAGAGAATCCTTCAATCTCTAGAATAAGAAGGTACTTGAAATTTTAAAGAAATACTTCATTCATAATTCTGTTTGAAAAAGACAGCAATTTTATTTACGAAGTTAAGGTAGTTATCCTGGAAGTTATTCCTAGAATTTATCCTAACT
Source organism: Carica papaya (assembly GCF_054855325.1). Taxonomy (NCBI): domain Eukaryota; kingdom Viridiplantae; phylum Streptophyta; class Magnoliopsida; order Brassicales; family Caricaceae; genus Carica; species Carica papaya. Next base: position 35,193,747 of record NC_142317.1, read on the forward strand.
ACCTCTTGTGTTTATCTTAGACTTGTTCCTACATTTATTGATGCAGAACGGGCTAGTCTTGCATTTCTTAAATAAATTAGAAATTATAATTATATTAAATGCAAAACAACTATATTATATAGGAGTCTATTATTACATTATTCCCCGGAACCCCTTCTCTTCTCTTTCTTCGATTTCCATCTGGGTTTCTTTTCAGACTTCAAGCTTGAATCTGCCGGTGCCTCCCTTCCTCTTCTTCAGGCTGAGCATGATCACCAGAATGGCGATGGATTTTAAATCCTTCCCATGCTTCGATTTATCCCATCCTTCTTTAGTGAAAAATGGCCACGTGGAGAGATCAGAAGCCCGATCTCTTGTGTTAGGATTAATATTCTTAATTATAGTAGATTATTATTTTTCTAGTTTACTTCTACTTTGGAAAAGTTACTTAGAGATTTTTTTTTTAAGTAGAAAAGTTACTTAGAAATTATTGTAAATTACTTTGTAATTTCACTCATTATTATTCATTTAAGTATTCAATAATATTTTGGGAATTTCTCAGTTTTTTGATTGTATGATGCAATCAAACCCTTAAATATGATACTTAAGACTTCGTATATGTGATGTATGAGAAACTCTAGGTATGATGTTTAGGTTTTTTAGTCCTAATTGGACAAATCAACCCTATTTGTCTTATATCATACATATTCTTAGCTAATTCTTATTCACCATGCATAATAAAAATTTAGTGTAATAACCAAATACATATCTCAATCACACAATTTTCTTCCTCTTTATATATTCCTTATCAAAAGGTATAATCTGATTTTATATATTCTTACCTAATACTTATTCACCATGCATAATAAAAATTTACGGTATAATAACCAAATACATAATCTCAATCACACAATTTTCTTCCTCCTATATTCCTTATCAAAAGGTATAATCTGATTTTTGGAGTCATTAAACGTATTTTGTAATTTCTTTTTTGATAGTTTTTTATTTTTTGAAGAAAAATTGTCACAAGCTGAAGTTTATTAAAGATTTAGCTTGAGGGATAGTGTTAGAGAATGCAAAATATCCTGCATAATTTCTTATTCATTTGTATCCCATTAAATGTAATTTATTATTCCTTCAACACGAGAACAGGACCTCTGTTTCAGCTTTCTAGAACCAAAGCATGTTCATGTTGTAACACTGTTTATTCATTTACTTACTCCCTACTAGGTGAAGATGAGAGTTGACATATTTTCATTTAGTGTTTGTTCGCTACAGAGACCTTCAGCATTGGTTTAAACATGCCAGCCAAAACTGTTGTCTTTACCAATGTCCGTAAATTTGATGGAGACAAGTTTAGGTGGATATCCAGCGGAGAGTACATACAAATGAGTGGTCGTGCTGGTCGTCGAGGTATTGATAAGCGTGGTGTGTGCATCCTGATGTTGGATGAGAAGTTGGAACCATCTACTGCTAAAATGATGCTTAAAGGAAGTGCTGATTGTTTGAACAGGTATATATGGTGTTGCTAATGCTTCTCTTTTAATGGTTGAGAAGGTTACTCCAAGTTACTTTAAAGTTCCACATTCTTATTGTCTGATTGACCTTTCCATTTGCATCAGTGCCTTCCATTTAAGCTACAACATGCTGTTGAATCAAATGCGGTGCGAAGATGGTGATCCTGAAAATTTGCTTCGTAACTCATTTTATCAGTTTCAAGCTGACCGTGCTATTCCTGATCTTGAGGTTGGTTTATGAACAAAAAACAGACTTTTTACTTTCATCTTGCTTGAATTACAATTAATATTCAGAAACTTATGAGGAAGAATTAACCATTTAAAACTTCTTACTGAGTCAGACATGTATTGTTGGACCTGAAAAAGTTAATTTTAGGCCTCTAAATATGATATTTCTCACCACACAGCATGACTTTGCATCAATTGATGCGGAAGAGGACACTTATAAAAAACTCTATTTTGTTTTAACTGAGTTAATAAATGATGAAGCAAGAAGCCAGTAGTATATCTGCCTCTAACACATTCAGATATGCTCAAAGTTCCTCAATAATTTCTTGCTTTTTTTTGAGATAAAATAATTTCTTGCTTTGATATGTCCTTTTTAGATTTATACAGTCTCATCAATTCAACAGTACCGTCTTGCAGAAACAAATGAAGGTTCTTGAAGAAGAGAGAGATTCTATGATAATTGAAGAAGAAGATAGTTTGAAGAACTATTACAATTTGCTTCAACAATATAGAAGTTTGAAGAAGGATGTCCGTGATATTGTTCTTTCCCCAAAATACTGCATTCCCTTTTTGCGAGTTAACAGGGTTGTTTGTCTCGAGTGCTCTTTGACTGATGAGAAGTCACCATCTTTCTCAATTGAGGATCAGGATACATGGGGACTCATTGTCGACTTTCACAGAGTCAAAGATGTTTCTGAAGGTGAGAGAACTTAGAATTGCTTTTACTTGGAAAATCTTTTCCTATTTGATATTCATCAAAATGATGCACCAAGAATTGTGGAATTGTCCATGCTTGGTCCAGATGATGCAAATAGAAGACCAGAAGATGCAAGCTACACAATAGATGTTCTTACAAGATGTGTGATTAGTAAAGATGAGAGGGCGAAAAAAACGATTAAAATTCTCCCACTGAAAGGGCATGGAGAACCTGCTGTTGTCACTGTTCCTCTGTCTCAGGTTAATTGTGATCATGCTCTATTACTAATATGAAATTCTATTTTTTAGATAATTTTCTTTTGTGCAATAGGAGCAGTGAAATTTTGGTTGGGAAGTCATTTTATTTGATTTTATAGTTTTTTTTTTTTGTGAAAATCATTTGCTAAGGAATATGCTCTTGCATGATGCCTTTTCTAGTGTCTTAACTGGTTTCTTATTTGATACTAGAAATAATTTATCTAACAATTTTTTCTTCTGAATTCAGATTAAATTTTTAAGCAGTGCATGCATGAAGGTTTCTAAGGATCTTTTGCCCTTAGAAGCTCGAGAGAATGCTCTCAAAAAGCTTTCAGAATTTCTCCGTAGACATCCTCGTGGGCTTCCAATGGATCCTGAAGGAGACATGAAGGTACATTTTTTGTCTCTCCTCCAACTTAGCATGTCAATATCATTTCTGCTTTCTAAATTGAACTTAAGTGGGAAATTTATTTATTCAGATCCGGAGCAGCTCGTATAGAAAGGCTGTCAGGAGGTTGGAGGCGTTAGAGAGCCTATTTGAGAAGCATGCGATTGCCAAATCTCCACTCATTGAACAAAAGCTCAAAGTTTTACACATGAAAGAAGAGTTGACGGCCAAGATAAAATCAATTAAGAAGACTGTACGTTCTTCCACGACATTGGCTTTTAAAGATGAACTGAAGGCCAGAAAACGTGCTTTACGAAGGCTAGGGTAATAAACCTTTTCTTCAGAGAATAATTTGCAAGTACCTGCATGAGTAATGCTAGAGAGTACAACCTAGTTAACATACACATGCACGTAAATTTTTTCAGTTATCCATATGTATATGCTCTTCATTTATTTTGATAGAAAAATATAGAATAGTACAATACAGGAGGATTTGATGTCCTCCTAATCATAAAAAAAATGAAGACACAGGAGAAAAATGCCAGCTTCGTTTAATCGAGGATATGGTCGATCCCTATGTAAAGTAGACAGTGGGTAATCTTTCAGATGCCTATGTGCTTAGTCAATCCCTATGCAAAGTAGTTAATCCCTTGGGCCTTCTTCTTGTCCTGAGTAAAACGTTGTAGACTTTGCCAAAAGGGATTATTTAAGCAACATAATCTGGTTGATCCAAACTCATAACATCTCAATATAAGATTAAACAAGAAAAAGTTCCGGATTGGTTGTCTTGATAAGTTTGTGCTTGTGACAATCGTAACAAATTACTGATGCGAAATCACTTAGCTCTGTTGGCACGTTCCTTAGTAAGGTTTTCTCTTGGCTTGGTTTGAGCTTTCTTATGGCTTATGGATGAGCCATAAGAAAGGAAAAATGGGCATGGGATGAGCCTATGGCTTATGGATGAGCCATAGGCAGACAATCTATAGGTGTATGGTGTATGGGCTTTTAGGGATTTAACGGGTGATGGCTGGGTCGGTTAGCATGGAAATATGGGCTTGGGATGGTGTATATGTAAAGAGCAATATTGCTAACTTAATTCTTTTAACTGTTTTTTGGATTATTTGGAAAGAAAGGAATTCTAGAGCTTTTGAGGGTGTTGGGAGTAGTATGTACAAAATAAGGGATATGTGGATTCATTTTTTTGGGGCTGTTTTGTTAGAGTATGACATTATTAGTGATGAGAATTTTGGGAATGTCATTGATACGCTAACACTTACGTAAATTGTCCATGGTTGGTACTCCCTATTTTTGGTACTATGTTAATATATACCTCACTTGTTTATTTAAAAAAAGAATGGCTTATGGATGAGCAAAAAGGAAAAAAGATCATAACTAGATGTTGCAAGGATATGAAAATTTTAGTATGTTGTGGCATTGTTAAATTGCTGTCTTCAAATTACTTTTGTGCTCCCTTTTCTTTTGTGGATCTACTACATTACTACTAATGTTACTGTACATTATCATATGATTTTTGAAATGCATTTCGTTGCAGATACATCACCAGTGAAAATGTTGTTGAGTTGAAAGGGAAGGTTGCTTGTGAAATCAGTAGTGCTGATGAGTTGACCTTAACGGAACTCATGTTCAATGGGGTTTTAAAGGAAATAAAGGTGGAAGAAATGGTTTCCCTCCTTTCTTGTTTTGTGTGGCAAGAAAAGCTTCAAGATGCTGGAAAACCCAGGGAAGAGCTTGACTTGCTTTTTACCCAATTACAAGATACAGCGCGTCAGATTGCAAAAGTTCAGCTTGAATGCAAGGTATCTTTAATCCTTTTTTCTTAGTTTTTGTCTTTTTTATCAGGATATCCCCATTTTTACTATGGAGACTAGCCAATAGGGCATACATGCTAAAGACCTTAGCACATTGGTAATCTTTTTGTGTGTGTCTTTGATTTTGGTTTCATTACTTTGGATTTTTGATTTTGGGCCATGACTTAAATAGGACGGATGATTTTTGGAACATTGTTGATATGCTAACAAAGCTGCAGCTATTCTGTAATGGGTGACACTCCCTTGATGCTGTTATTTCAATGTATTTCTCATACTTTTAATCTAAAAAAAAATTGGCGTGTAAAAAATAAATGGGTAAATGGGCTTGGACTACACGAGTTACGAAGAAAAATTGAAGGATATACCTGCAGAAAAATGTTACTTTAACATATAAAACACAGCACCTTTTTGACAGTTGAAATATGTTCAGCTTTATTTTTGTTGAGAAACATACTAATTTTTACCTGTGGTGCCTGCTATCTCTGCTTTGCTTCAAAACACTTCACCATTGGATACGAAAGAAAGTACCTACTTAGCTTTAAAATCAATGATATAGATATCTTTTAAATCCATCGGCTAGAAAGACAAAGAATGATTCTCCTTTGAGAGATTACGAAGTAGAAATAAGAAATGCCCTTTCCTGTATCTGTATGCGTATCTATTTATTTCTACAAATTGTATTACAGTATTTCTGTTTTGTAAATGTTGGCATCATGCTGCAATAGCACGAGCATTCAAATTATTTATGATTGGCATTTGGTATCGTAATTCTGGACATAATTCATTTCAGTTTCATCAAATGAATGTTTTTTTTTTTTCATTTTGTATCACAGATCCAAATTGATGTGGAGGGTTTTGTAAGTTCATTTCGGCCAGATATCATGGAGGCTGTGTATGCTTGGGCAAAAGGATCCAAGTTCTATGAGATCATGGAAATGACACCAGTTTTTGAGGGCAGCTTAATCAGAGCAATTAGGAGACTAGAGGAAGTTCTTCAGCAGCTTATTCTAGCGGCAAAATCCATTGGAGAGACAGAGCTCGAGGCGAAATTTGAAGAGTCAGTCTCAAAAATCAAGAGAGACATTGTGTTCGCAGGATCTCTCTACTTGTAGTTTCATTTCATTCCATCCCGGGGTTAACGAATATGATCCTGATCTACAATTCAAATGCGCGTATTATTGTATTACTTATGCACAGAAGATGATCAGGATCAAGCACTTCAAAAGTCTGAAGTGATCAAGTGGCGGAGTTATTGCACAAGGGAAGACAATTTTCATAATGATGTTGCGAGCACGTAAAGTTCAAGGGAAGAGAATATTTCTCCCGTGTCTTGTAAATTAATCATCGTGAGAAATTTATATTGAAAATTAATGTAGAAATTATAATTTATTTTATTTATTAGTTTAAATTTAAATATAATTTATTTTTTAATTAAATTTATTGTATTTTTATTTTTAAAATATCATGTAATTAGTGATTAAAAGATTTGATTTGTACTTAATTTTTACATAGTGGTAAATTATTTTTTAAAAATTTAATTTAAATATAAATTTATTTAAAAATATTTTAAATTCTTAAAATTTTAAGTCGGTGAAATGAATAAAAATTGATTTTTTTTTTTTAATCTAAAAAAGTCCAACAATTAGAGAAGAAGCGAAGATAGGAGCATCGAAGTGAAATATGAGAATTTTCGAAGAGGGTAATTTCTAATTATTGTCAATGAACTGAATCTTCACGGTTAATATTATAGCTTTGTTTTCTTCGATTGTTAGGATTTGTTGTATTTTAATTTTTAGTGTATAGATTTTACACTCTAAAATATTAATTTTGTTAACGTTAAAGTTTTTCTTTTTAAGAATTTTCGAAAAGGGTAATTTATGATTATTGTCAGTGAATTGAACTTTTACGGTTAATGTTATAGTTTTGCTTTCTTCGGGTGTTAGGGTTGGTTGTATTTTAATTTTTACTGTATAGATTTTACATTTTAAAATATTAATTTTGTTAACGTTTAAAGTTTTTTTTTTTTTTTTTTGTCTAAGTTGCGTTTATAAATCTTATAGAGTCGATTTGAATGAACGTACACAGTACTAAAAATTGAATACAAATTTAACCCATATTGAAAGACGAGATATTCTTTACGAGATATTTTTTTTGTTAAGTTTATTAAAATGTAATAATTGTTATTAATTCTAAGCCTAGAAAATAAATAATAAAATAGAAATAATTATTCTTAATTTTTGGTTGAAATTAGATTTTTTTTTTAAAAGACTTGAAAGAAGCATGGAAAAAAAAACTTGGGTAAATTTATAACAAATAAAGAATATTAAAAATTAAAATATAATAAAAAAATATATTATAAATTAAATTGTAATAAATGTTAAATTTGAGAATTAATTTAATAATTTATTTTAAATTATACAAAAAATAGTAAGTAATTTGAATTTAAATTTAAATTTAGACAACCTAAAGTTATCTTTTTTTTTTGAATTAAAATAGAAAATTACATTAAATATATATTTTTAATAATTACATTAATTAATTTATATTTAAATAAATAGGAAATAGCAGACGCCGAGGACGTGTTGGGAGAGAACTGTGTTGTTCTCGTGATCCTTCCCCTGACTTCCGTGGAATCTCTCGGCGGGTTCAGTGAGTTACTCGGTTAATCCTTTCGCACTCGAAGATTTAACTGCGTCTTTGAAGAGAAAGTTGGTTGAAGACGCAGGAGGGGAGAGGGTTATATTCCTCCTCCTCTTTCTGTGTCCAGCAGCTCAAGAAGATTTGAAGCCTGCCAAGGAATTTCCATTCAGTCTCGACCCTTTTCAGTCTGAAGCTATCAAGTGCCTTGATAATGGTGAGTATGTAGTGGCGAGTTCTTAATCCCTTACCTCTTTGTGTGAGTAATTCAAACCGGAGGAAAGAGAGAAGATATCTGTTGTTTGCACGTGTGTATTTACTTTCTTTTTTGATTAATGCTGTATGTAAATGTGTTTTTCTTTTGAGCTTAACTCTTGAAAATTTTTGCAAAAACAGACCTTGCATTAGCTGAATGAATTCTTAAGTAGGATTATGTTGCTTATTTGTTAGTGGTGATTAGCATATTATGTAGGAGCTTTGATTTTTTCTTGTTATGGGTTCTCTATACAGAAATTTTCTGCAAAAGAAAATAATAGTTCCAAGTTGCAATTTATAATAGGTTTCAGCCCATACATCAGCCGGTAAAACTGTAGTAGCATTATATGCCATTTATATGTCTTTTTGGAATTAGCAGTGGATAATATACACTTTACCCATTAAGGCACTCAGCAACCAAAAGTATAGGGAATTTAAAGAAGAATTCTCTGATGTTGGTTTGATGACTGGGGATGTAACAATTGATCCTAATGCTTCTTGCTTGGTAAGTCCTTTGGCTAATTTGATTGTTGGGTATTGAAATATTCTATCAAGTTCTTTGTTTAGTTGCTGTTTGATTTCAGGTCATGACCACTGAAATCTAGCGTAGTATGCTGTACAAGGGTTCAGAGATTATGCGGGAAGTGGCTTGGCAAATATGAACAAGAATCCTGAGGATTCAGAGATGCAGGTAATCAAGTTTTGATGTTAAAGCTTCTGGTGACAGGTGGGTGTTCTGGATTTTCAAGTCCCGAGCTTCTTCTCCAACTCCTCCAGCATTTCAGCCACTGTCCCAACCAGATCAAACAGATTCATTCCCTTCTTATCACCCACGGCTTTTTCCTCAACCACACTTCTTCATGGAAGACTGTTCTCATTTACAACACTCTCATTCGATCTTATCTCTCCATGGGACTCTCTCGTACTTCTTTACTACTTTTCACCCACATGATTGCACATGGACTTTCACCAAACCATCTCACTTTCCCATCCCTAATCAAGGCTGCTTCTTGTTCTCCCTCATCTGGCCCAATTGTCCATGCTCAGGCTCTCAAATGGGGTGTTTTACGCGACCTATTTGTGCAAACTTCATTCGTGAGATTGTATTCTGAAGTGAGTAACATACGCAGTGCACGTAAGATGTTTGTGGAGATTCCCCATCCATGTATTGTGGCATGTAATGCTTTACTTGACGCTTTTGGGAGGAATGGAGACATGGGTTCTGCTTTTCTGTATTTCGAGAGTATGCCCCAGAAGGATGTGGTTTCATGGACGAGTGTTATTAATGGGTTCGTGATGAATGGACGCTTTGTTGATGCATTGCGACTTTTTGCAAAGATGATGGTTCACGAGGATGTGGTCAGTGGTTCCGTAAAGCCTAATGAGGCTACATTTGTCACTGTGCTGTCTTCTTGTGCTAATTTAGATGGAACTGGTCTTTATCAAGGGAAGCAGATACATGGATATTTTATTAAGAATGAGTTCAGTTTGAGTGCTGTCATGGGGACTGCGTTGGTAGATTTGTATGGAAAGGCAGGTTGTTTGGAGACTGCAATAAGAGTATTCAATCGGATAGAGGTTAAAGAGGTTTTCACTTGGAATGCAATGATTTCTTCGCTTGCCTGTCATGGCAGGGCGAAGCAAGCTCTATGTATGTTTGAGAAGATGAAAGCGCAAGGATTTTCCCCCAATGAGGTTACCTTTGTTGCTATTCTTACTGCTTGTGCTCGAGCTAAACTTGTTGACTTGGGTTTGAAGTTGTTTCGGTCAATGTCACGTCGATATGGGGTTGTACCAATAATGGAGCATTATGGTTGTGTTGTTGATCTCATGGGCAGAGCAGGACTTCTGAGAGACGCAGTTGAATTTGTAATTAGCATGCCCTTCCTGCCTGATGCCTCTGTTTTGGGAGCTCTTTTTGGTGCTTGTAAGATTCATGGGGACGTTCAGTTGGGAAATGAAGTAGGAAAGAAGCTCCTTGAATTACAGCCAAAACATTGTGGCCGATATGTGGTGTTGTCAAATATAAATGCTGTTGGGGAAAGGTGGGGAGATGCCGCTGATTGGAGGAAAGTGATGGCAGAGTCTAAAATCAGAAAAATTCCAGCATGTAGTTTAATTGGTTCCATCAAAGTTGATTCACTGAGCGGATAATTTGTCTATTAATCAGGTACTACATGTTTGTGCACAAGAGATAACACTCACACAAATGTCATTTACCTATTGACTGAATTTGAGTAAGGTTTCTACATCTAGGATTCTGATTTGATTATCTTTTTTTCCTTTAGTTGTAAGATTAACCTAGTATATGGGAATACAGATACTAGAAGGGATTTTTAGGTCATAATTTCTATAAGTGAGAATTGATAGATTTGGTTAACTAATGAGTTGTCTATGCAAATATGAAGCAAATTTTATATGTGAGTGAGTGAGTGATAATACACGTAAAACCTTATTAGAATCGTTTTATGTGTGGAATCGATTCTTCCGGAAGGAATAGAGACATGGGTATGTTTTTTTAGTCAGAAAGCTTTCCTAGGAAGGATGTATTAATGGATTAGGTATTAGTAATTAGTTTGTGAATCGCTTTTACTAAGGGAATTAGGTTTTTTCATAGATGATGATGCATGAGGATGAAGCTGGAGGCTTTGTAAAGCTCGTTTTAATTATTATGCTAATTTAAATTGGGGTGGAACTTATAAAAGGAAGCATTTTTACTGTCAGGGATGAGATTTTTTTTCAGGTATTTGTATGGGTGATAAATGTATGGGGAGACTAATTAAGATTAGAGTATCTAATTGAATGGAACTTAAAATAGATTATTTAATATCTTAAACATTTGGAACTTAAAAGATTTCCCTGGGTAACAGTGATGGTGAGCCACTTTGGAATCTCACAAGAAAGGGTTCCGTACGGTTAAATCATGGTATACCGAGAGCGATGATACTCGTCATGCATACCCGTACAAACAAATTTGGAAGGTTGAGCTCCCTCTGCAGGTTTCATTCTTTGCATGGGAAGCTAGCAGGGAGTGTTTTTCAATGATTGATATACTCAGGAGAAGGTGTTTAGTCCTGGTTAATGCATGCTACTTCTGTATACTAGCTGTATATAAACGTTGTTTTCTTTTGATCTTAACTCTTGGCAAATTTTGCAAAAATAGACCTCGCATCAGCTGAGTGAACTTTTGAGTTGGATCATGTTGCCTATTTGTTAGTTGCGATTAACATAGTATATAGGAGCTTGAGTTTTCTTGTTATGTGTTCTTTGTACAGATATTTTCTGCAAAAGAAAATAATTGCTCCAATTTGCAATTTATCGTAGGTTTCAGCTCATACGTCAGCCGGTAAAACTGTAGTAGCATTATATATCATTGCTATGTCTTTGTAGAATAAGCAGCGGGTCATATACACTTCACCCATTAAGGCTCAGCTACCAAAAGTATATGGAATTAAAAGAAGAGTTCTCTGATGTTGGTTTGGTGACTCGGGATGTAACAATTGATCCTAATGCTTCTTGCTTGGTAAGTCCTTTGGCTAATTTGATTGTTGGGTATTGAAATATTCTATCAATTGTTTTGCTTAGTTGTAGTTTGATTTCAAGTCATGACCACTGAAATCTGGCATAGTATTGTGTTCAAATGTTCAGAGATTATGCGGGAAATGGCTTGGATAATTTTTGATGTGGTAAATTACATGCATGATCACTAAAGAGATGTAGCATGGGAGGAGAGCATTGTTATGGTACCAAAGAACTCTCATTTTGTTTTTCTCTCAGCAATTGTTCCCAATGCAAAGGAATTTGCTGATAGGTTGCAAAGGTAATTTCTCTTCTTAGTGCGCTTATCTTCGGCATGCCCAAAAGGGTTAGGCAATTAGGTTCCACACCAAGAACCTAGACTTTCTCATGAGAGCTTTGATATCTTTTTTGATAGAGTTGTTTTCTTTATTTTTTAAAATTTGAAGTAAACAATTAAATTAAGTTTCATTATCATGGCCAGATGTTAACTTTGAGTTTTACTTGCCAGGACTAAAAATATATTGGGATTTGACTTGGTAACAAATGAGGCCGTTGGAGGGTGATTACATTGCACTTCTCTTTAGTAGGTTTTAGTGCTCACCTGTCCTTATGCCGCTTGTCTCTGTTTTTTCTTTTTCCCCCTAAACTTTTTCCTTTCCTTAGTAACCCGCAAACACAGGGAAATGAAGAAAAGCAGGAGAAGGTGCAACCTAATCAGCTTCCAACTGCCTCATCTGTTACCAAGTTAAATCCCAATATATTTTTAGTCCTGACAAGTAAAACTCAAAGTTAACTTCTCACCACGATAATGAAAATTTAATTGTTTACTTCAACTTAGAAAAAAAAGAAAACAACTCTATCAACCCAAAAAAAAAAATTGAAGTTCTAGTAAGCAAGTCTAGGTTCTTAGTGTCGAACCTAACTGCCTAACCGTTCTGCGCATGCTGAAGATAAGAATACTAAGAAGAGAAATTACCTTAGCAACCCAATCAACAAATTCCTTGGCATTGGGAACAGTTGCTGAGAGGAAAACAAAACGAGAGTTCTTTGGTGCCATAACAATGTTCTCCTCCCATACCACACCTCTCTCACGATCTTGCATGTAATGTACCTCATCAAAAATTTCCCAAGCCACTTCCCGCATAATCTCTGAACCTTTGTACAACATACTACGCCAGATTTCAGTGGTCATGACCTGAAATCAAACTGCAACTAAGCAAACCAATTGATAGGATATTTTAATACCCAACAATCAAATTAGCGAAATGACTTACCAAGCAAGAAGCATTAGGATCAATTGCTACATCCCCAGTCATCAAACCAACATCAGAGAACTCTTCTTTGAATTCCTTATACATTTGGTTGCTGAGTGCCTTAACGGGTGAAGTGTATATGACCCGCTGCTTATTTCGCGAAGACATAGCAATGGTGTATAATGCTACTACAGTTTTACCAACTGATGTATAGGCTGAAATCTATGATAAATTACAAGTTTGAGATATTATTTTTTTTACAAAAAATATCTGTACAAAGAACTCATAACAAGAAAACTCAAACTCCTATAGAGTATGTTAATCACCACTAACAAATAGGCAACATGATCCTACTGAAAAGTTTACTCAGTTGATGCAAGGTCTGTTTTCTCAAAATTTGCCAGGACTTAGCTCAAAAGAAAAAGGCATTTACATACACTATTAAATCAATGAAAATAAATTAAATACACATGTACAAAACAACAAATATCTTCTCCCTTTCCTTCGGTTTGAATTACCCATATGAAGAGGTAAGGGATTAAGAACTCACCATAACAGGCTCACATTATCAAGGCACTTGATAGCTCCAGTCATCATTGTCATGTTAGTTCTGCTATTCAACCCTTAGTCTTTCCATATGATAGAGCATGTAAAATGAACTTCTTTTATGCTGGTTATTGGAAGAAAATATTTATTTGGTGTTATTGCGGATCCACCAACAACCATGTCACATTGTTTATACTAATTACCAACCAACACCGCTTCAGCATTATATTTTTCCTGCTGGAGGTGATGGTTTGTATTTGGTTGTGGACAAGAAGGGAAAATTTCGAGAAGATAGCTTCCAAAAAATTTTAAATGCTCTAATTCTCCCTAGTGTGGGTGAAAAGAAGAGACAGAGTGTAAAATCACAATAGGGTTTGATGGTGAGCAGACTTGGTGAAGAAAGTAACATCTTCAAGATGGTGAAAATTATCATTCAACGTCAGAATGACCCCGTCATACTTTTTAGTTTTAGCAAAAGGGAGTGTGAATTTCTTGCAATGCAGGTATGTTTTTATTGCCATAAGGAATCTGTTTTTTTGAGCGGTAATGGTCAAATTCATTGGCATTTATGATTTATGCATGCTTCTTTCCTTTTCAAATAAAAAATGAGAAAAGGTTTCGCATGCTTTAGGTTGCCAATTTACTTCCTAGCGTAACTGTTACTAGATTGGTACAAACCTCGTGACTAAAACATTGGTTGCCTGATCGTTGTTTATTTCTGTATTACATATGGAATTTTTGTTTTACATTTAGCATTAGGCTGGAGTTAGGCAAGTTGATATTGTATCATATATCATTGTCATTACTATTTTTCTTTTTTAAGTTATACCCTATGCTTTTGTTGCCCTCTTTGATGCAAGACAATTAATGTTAATTTATTTACTTGGGGATTTGGAGATAAATCTAGATTTCACACATGTGATTGATTAGATATCGTGCTTAGTAATTCTTAAGCATGAAGCTTAAGGATTTGGTTGCATCATACAATCAGGAAATTGAGAAAATTCTCAAAGAACCCTGTTGTCAAATAATTGGCTTCCCCGTAAAAGTGATTTATAGTGCTTGCTAAGTAAGCTTTCCAAATAGGACTGAGATACAAGATACTGATAGTAATAAGAATAGGATACTAAATACCTAAAAATGAATAAGACAAATAGGTGTATATCTAAAAGCATTATAATTTTTAATCTATCTAGTAAATCTAAAGCTAATCCATTTTGTGTCATTCTTGTTATCACTAATAGCTGGGAGATGTGAGCTGTTTATTTTGGCCCTCTTCTTTTCATTGTAGATGGCAAAGATGGATCTAAATGATGATGAGGAGAAAGAGAACATAGAAACAATCTTCACGAGTGCCATGTGTAGATGGCAAAGATGGATCTAAATGATGATGAGGAGAAAGAGAACATAGAAACAATCTTCACGAGTGCCATGTACATACTTTCAGATGATGACAAGAAACTTCTACAGGCAAGCTGTCATTATTCTTCCCTTAAGTTGATGTACTTTCCTAAACGGGAAGTTGCAAATGAATTTGCAATTGGAATGACTGTGCATGAGAATAATCATATCTGTCTGATTTTGTGGTATGAGTGTATCATCTTTAGGATAATGTAAATGTACACAGAACAATTTGGTGCCTAAAATGCTAGTATTTCTGTTGCAGTCATTTTAAGCATATTTCTGCTTCCATAATTAGCCTCAGTTGCATTTCAACTTTTAGGGGTACTTACTGTTCTTATATTCAATCGTAGAGATTGAAAGAATCAATTCAAATTCAATGCAAATTAGAAGTGACTTTGATGAATAAAAACTCATTTAAAAAGAAATTTGAGAGTTTGATTCCAACAATCAAGCCTTAACGGTAAACAATAAGATAATACTCTTTTTTTATGTAATTTTTTTTTAACTTTTTTAAGAGTTTGTAAATTAACAATAAACAAATTTTATGAGTTTAAAATTTTGTTGTTTATGTTTTTTATCCAACAGATAAAGCATTTTGGTATTAAATCTAATGTTTTAACGGAGTGAAAATTTTTCTGTTTGGTCAAATGCGAGATTTATTTTGTTATGGGCCTTGCAACTAGTAGTGTATATAATTGTTATATATATCTTAGATATCTGTTTATTGTTATTCCCTGACCAAGGACATGGGAGTTGACTATTTTTATATCTTTTACTTGTATAAATGTTGGGTGTTTTATATTTAATGTATATTATGTATAAATACTCATTGTCATTTCTTTGTACATTATTTCTTTACAGGTATCAAACATGTTGCCCCTCCTGAAACGTGGAATAGGCGTGCATCACTCTGGATTGCTTTCCATTCTGAAGGAGATATGAAGGTACATCATTTGTCTCTCCTCTAACTTAGCATGTCAAAGTTATTTCTGCTTTCTAAATTGAACTTAAATGAGAAATTTATTTATTTAGATCCAGAGCAGCTCGTATAGAAAGGCTGTCAGGAGGTTGGAGGCTTTAGAGAGCCTATTTGAGAAGCATGCAATTGCCAAGTCTCCACTCATTGAACAAAAGCTCAAAGTTTTACACATGAAAGAAGAGTTGACAGCCAAGATAAAATCAATTAAGAAGACTGTATGTTCTTCCACGACATTGGCTTTTAAAGGTGAAAAAAGGCCAGAAAACATGTTTTACGAAGGCTAGGGTAATAAATCTTTTCTTCAGCGAATAACTTGCAAGTACCTGCATGAGTAATTAATTTGCTAGAGAGTACAACCTAGTTAACATTCACATGCACGTAATTTTTTCAGTTATCCATATGTATATGCTCTTCATTTATTTGGATAGAAAAAAAATAGAATAGTACAATACAGGAGGATTTGATGTCCTCCTAATCGTAGAAAAAAATAAAGACACAGGAGAAAATGGCAGCTTCATTTAATCGAGGATACAGTCGATCCTTATGTAAACTAGACAGTGGGTAGTCTTTCAGATGCCTATGTGCTTAG
This sequence comes from Carica papaya, assembly GCF_054855325.1. Lineage (NCBI taxonomy): Eukaryota > Viridiplantae > Streptophyta > Magnoliopsida > Brassicales > Caricaceae > Carica > Carica papaya. The sequence continues at coordinate 35,209,824 of NC_142317.1, forward strand.
TCAATCCCTATGCAAAGTTGTTAATCCCTTGGGCCTTCTTCTTGGCCTGAGTAAAACTTCATAGACTTTGCCAAAAGGGATTATTTAAGCAACATAATCTGGTTGATCCAAACTCATACATCTCAATATAAGTTCCGGATTGGTTGTCTCTCAATTTGTTCGTGCTTGTGACAATCTCAACAAATTACTGATGCCAAATCACTTAGCTCTGTTGGCACGTTCCTCACTAAGGTTTTCTCGTGGCTTGGTTTGAGCTTTCTTATGGCTTATGGATGAGCAAAAAGGACAAAAGATCAGTACTAGATGTTGCAAGGATATAAAAATTTTAGTAGGTTGTGGCATTGTTAAATTGCTTTCTTCAAATTACTTTTATGGTCCCTTTTTTTGTGGATCTTACTACATTACTACTAATGTTACTGTACATCATCATCTTATTATTTTTGAAATGCATTTCGTTGCAGATACATCACCAGTGACAATGTTTTGTGTGGCAAGAAAAGCTTCAAGACACTGCAAAACCCAGGGAAGAGCTTGACTTGCTTTTTACCCAATTACAAGATACAGCGAGTCAGATTGCCAAAGTTCAGCTTGAATGCAAGGTATCTTTAATCCTTTTTTCTTAGTTTTTGTCTTTTTTATCAGGATATCCCCATTTTTACTGTGGAGACTAGCCTATGGCATACATGCTAAAGGCCTTAGCACATTGGGAATCTTTTTGTGTGTGTCTTTGATTTTGGTTTCATTACTTTGGATTTTTGATTTTGGCCCATGACTTGGATAGGATGGATGATTTTGGGAACATTGTTGATATTCTAACAAAGCTGCAACTATTCTGTAAATCGTTGATGCTGTTATTTCAACGTATTTCTTATACTTTTTATTTAAAGAAAAAATTTGGCGTGTGAAAAAGAGATGGGTAAATGGCCTTGGACTACACGAGTTAAGAAGAAAAATTGAAGGATAGTTACCTGCAGAAAAATGTTACTTCAACATATAAAACGCAGCACCTTTTTGGAGTTGAAATATGTTCAGCTTTATTTTTGTTGAGAAACATACTAATTTTTACCTTTTTTCCTGTGGTGCCTGCTATCTCTGCTTTGCTTCAAAACACTTCACCACTGGATATGAAAGAAAGTACCTATTTAGCTTTACAATCAATGATAGAGATATCTTTTAAATCCAACGGCTAGAAAGACAAAGAATGATTCTACTTTGAGAGGTTACGAGGTAGAATTAACAAACACCCTTTCCTGAATCTGTATGCATATCTATTTATTTCTAGAAATTGTATTACAGCACTTCTGTTTTGTAAGTGTTTGCAGCATGCCGCAGTAGCATGAGCATTCAAATTATTTATGATTGGCATTTGGTATCGTAATTCTGGACATGATTCATTTCAGTAGCATCAAATGAATGCTTTTTTTATTTATTTATTTTGTATCACAGATCCAAATTGATGTGGAGGGTTTTGTAAGTTCATTTCGGCCAGATATCATGGAGGCTGTGTATGCTTGGGCAAAAGGATCCAAGTTCTACCAGATCATGGAAATGACACCAGTTTTTGAGGGCAGCTTGATCAGAGCAATTAGGAGACTAGGGGAAGTTCTTCAGCAGATTATTCTAGCGGCAAAATCCATTGGAGAAACAGAGCTCGAGGCGAAATTTGAAGAGGCAGTGTCCAAAATCAAGAGAGACATTATGTTTGCAGCGTCTCTCTACTTGTAGTTTCAGTTCATTCCATCATGCCACTAACAAATATGATCCTCGTCTGCATTTCAAATGGGTATTTCTGTATTATTTCCGCATAGAAGATGGTCGGGTCAAAGACTTCAAAAATCTGAAACAATTGACTGCAAGAATATTGCACAATGGTAGACGATTTTCATAATGATATTGCAACCATGTAAAATCAAGAGGCGAGGCTATTTCTCCATGACACAGTTGCAAATTAATCCTCGTGAAAAATTAGCGGAGAAAGGAAGATAGAAGGATCGAATTGACATATAAGAATTTTCAAAGAGAGTAATTTATGATTATTGTCCATAAATTGAAGAGTGTAATTTGCGATTGTCAATGAGTTGAACCTTTACCGTTAGTGTATAGATTTTATAGCTTAAAATATTAATTTTGTTCTCGATTTTGTTAATGTTAAAGTTCTTTCGTCAAGTTGAGTTAATAATTCTTTCAGAATTGGTTTAAATATACACAACAGTAAAAACCGAATACGAATTTGACCTATACGAAGAGAAGATTTTCTCTATATGAAATTTGTCAAAAATAATTATCAACGAACTTTTTTTAATTTATTAATACAATTATTGTATAGATTTAATAAGATAATTAATTTTATTGGTTGAGTTTATTAAAATTTAATAACTGTTATTAATTTAAAACTCAGAAAATAAAAGACTTTTTCTTAATTTTTTGTTTAAATTAGATTTAAAAGAATATATATATGAATTAAAAGAAGCATGAAAAAAAAAAAAACTTTTGGGTGAATTTATATCATACTGAATATATCAAGTACAAAAATGTCAATTTGATCCAAAATAATTTGGGACTAAAATCCCATCTTGTAATTAACAAATATGAACAAGAATGCTAATAATATATGAAGTGGGCAGATGGTGGACACGAAAAGGCATGTAATCAAGTTTTGATTTTAAAGCTTCTGGTAACAGGTGGGTTTTCTGGATATTCAAGTCCAGAGCTTCTTCTCCAACTCCTCCAGTATTTCATCCACTGTCCCAACCAGATCAAACAGATTCGTTCCCTTCTTATCACCCGCGGCTTTCTCCTCAACCACACTTCTTCATGGAACACCGTTCTCATTTACAACACCCTCATTCGATCTTATCTCTCTACGGGACTCTCTCGTACTTCTTTACTACTTTTCACCCGCATGATTGCGCACGGACTTTCACCAAACCATCTCACTTTCCCATCTCTAATCAAAGCTGCTTCTTGCTTCCCTCATATGGCTCAATTCTCCATGCTCAGGCTCTCAAATGGGGTGTTTTATGCGACCCATATGTGCAAACTTCATGCGTGAGGGTGGAGTTGACGAAGTGTGTGACATACTCAATGCACGTAAGATGTTTGTGGAAATTCCCCATCCATGTATTGTGGTGTTTAATGAGAAGGACGTGGTTTCATGGACGAGTGTTATTAATGGGTTCGTGATGAATGGACGCTTTGTTGATGCATTGCCACTTTTGGCAAAGATGGTGGTTCACGAGGATGTGGTCCGCGGTTCCGTGAAGCCTAATGAGGCTGCATTTGTTACCGTGCTGTCTTCTTGTGCTAATTTAGATGGAACTGGTCTTTATCAAGGGAAGCAGATACATGGATATGTTGTTAAGAATGGGTGCAGTTTGAGCGCTGTCGTGGGGGCTGCGTTGGTAGATTTGTATGGAAAGGCAGGTTGTTTGGAGACTGCAATAAGAGTATTCAATCGGATAGAGGTTAAAGAGGTTTTCACTTGGACTGCAATGGTAGGGGGAAGCAAGCTCTATATATGTTTGAGAAGATGAAAGCGCAAGGATTTTGCCCCAATGAGGTTACCTTTGTTGCTATTCTTACTGCTTGTGCTCGAGCTAAACTTGTTGACTTGGGTTTGAAGTTGTTTCCGTCAATGTCAAGTCGATATTGGGTTGTACCAATAATGGAGCATTATGGTTGTGTTGTTGATCTATTGGGCAGAGCAGGAATTCTGAGAGATGCAGTTGGGTTTGCACTTAGCATGCCCTTCATGCCTGATGCCTCTGTTTTAGGAGCTCTTTTTGGTGCTTGTAAGATTCATGGGGAGGTTCAGTTGGAAAATGGTAGGAAAGAAGGTCCTTGAATTACAGCCAAAACATTGTGGCCGATATGTGGTGTTGTCAAATAGAAGTGCTGTTGGGGAAAGGTGGGGAGATGCTGCTAATTGGAGGAAAGTGATGGCAGAGTCTAAAATCAGAAAATTTCCGGCATATAGTTTGATTGGCTACATCAAAGTTGATTCACTAAGCGGATAATTTGTCTATTAATCAGTTACTACATGTTTGTGCACCAGATAACATCACACCAAGGTCATTTATCAAGATTTAAAAATACAAGTTGAACAATGTTGATGAGGGGATTAGTAAGATCAAAAAGAATTATATGCTTTATAGGAGTCTTGTTGTTCCTGATGATTTGGATGACTCGGAAGAATTAGATAAAATTATTGGAATGCTAGAATGGTTTTCCCCTGGAAGCAAGGTCGTTATAACTCGGAATCACCGGCTTTACGTATTTTTAAATCTGAGCATCTTTGAGGACTACTTTTTTGTTCATTGATTCTCTTATTTGCTTGGCTTTTTTGCAGGAGCAATACACAGAGAACAAATAGTCAGAAAGAGATAAATAATTGCATAGCGAAGCTCATAGCGTCCAGAACGGAGTTGGCTGGGGCTCTTTCTTGCCGGCGCTTGGTATGAATGCAACCAAAGTTAGGTATGAATTTTTATTAAAAGTTTATATTACATTAAAATATTAGATACAACAGAGTTAAGACTGACAATGCATTTTTACAAAAAAAATGTCCAGAAATATATTTTTACTATTGCTGAATTTAAAGAAAAAAAAAAGAAGAAAATAGAGGAAGAAGTAAGCTAACAATTTAAGAAAATCACTTTTTTACTGAGCTTCTTTTGTACTGAAACATGGGCAGAAGCAGCGGATCAGACAAGAGCCCAGCTGAAGAACAACGTACCCGCCTGATCTTTCTCTTCTAACTATCTCAACAACAGGCTCAGGCATGTCATACACAGGATTTTCAACCATATATTGCTGATACATTGACCTACTCGTGATTATACCTTTGTCTACTTGAGGTAATTTTGAATGGATTAATTTACTTTCTTCTACACCTTCTGTTTTATCAGCTTGAATCTGATATGAGAATTCATCAGGCCATGGTGGCAATGGAGGAGCTGAGGGCTGGACGGAGGAGCATGAACAGCAACAGCAATGGTGCGCCAGAACAGGGTAGTAGGGCTCCTCAAGGTACTTCCTTTTCTTCCTGGATCTTGACCAGAATTTGAGCTTTTTCACAGCCTTCATCATTTTCATGGTAACACCCAGATAGATTTTTAGAAAGAAACAAAGACTTATAGGGTAAAATGATTCTTTTAAAAGAAGATACATCCAAACTTTTTTCAAATTTTTTGACCGTTGTGTCTAGCTTTTCTTCAATGAGTTAAAGGTGGTGGACCCGTGTGATTCTATACCATCATAAGTTCAAACAACCGGCTGAATCACAAAGTTCAATTCTAATATGGTATGAACACGGTTTAGGGTAACAATAGATGGAATCTTGAGCGAATTTTATAAACTTCGATTTCGATATAATCTTATAATTTTAAAATCTAAAATCTCATCGAACTTGAATAATATTAAAATTTAATTAAATTTTGTATCTAATTAGATTTCTAACTAAATCGACTTAATTTAAATAATATATTAATTAAATATATATTATTATAAAAATATATTTTTAATTTAAATCATCCCTAAAATGATTATGGGATAAAATCTTTACCGGTAAGTTTAAATATATTAATCGCTTGTTCGATTGGCTTAATTCATATATTTAGTAAAGTGTTTACTTACGTTTGCTTGGTTTAGTTTTTACCCAAACTTTAATTTATAAAATATTTTTGTAGTTTGACATATTTAATAATAAATTTTAAATATATTTTAATATTTATTTTTTGTTTTCTCAACTGAAAAAAGAAATAAAAAATAATAGTGATTATAAATGCTGATATCCTTTTTTTAGAAAAATAAAATGCCGATATACTTATATTATGAAATTATATTATAATAAATAAAATTTTGTTCTAAATATTTTTTAAAAAATAATTAATTAAAAACTTAAAACTAATTAAGAACCCAAATAATAAGTAAGAGCTATTTAATTTAAAATATAAAATAAAATTAACTCTTAATTCTAGTTAATTTGGGAGATTTTTAAGTTTGGGGTTGATTGGTCGAGTATAAAATATTTGTATGAATTTTTCTTTTTTAATCTCATAGTTGATGACTATAAATATTGATTCCGTACACATTTACTTCATCATTTAGGGGATGATAAGAATTATACTATGATCAATATGCCAAAGAAAAAATTGAGAGATCACAAGAACATTTTATTACACTGCAAAGGAAATACAGAGAAAGCTTACAATCAACTAGAAAAGAAAGATTCCAACAATGAAAAAAATTCAGTGTTATCCTCCATTGTTGAAGAATTAACATAGTCGTCACCAAGAAACAAGTCATTGTCAGTTGTTGCTCCAGTAACTGAAAAACTATTATCTTTAAAATTTGATTCAGACAAATTCTGCTTGTCTATGCCTTTATCATTATGAGAAAATAGTGGAACTAATCCAGTAGCATTATTTTGAAGAAATGAAGGATTCTCATCTCTGAACTCCCATTCAAAAGAAGTATTGATATGGTGATCCAAGTCATCGGAGGAGAAGGACGATGAAAATTGTTCATTTTGACTGTATGAAGTAGTGATCTTATCATTCATCCAACTAAAATTTTGATCACCAATACAAAAAGACGTAGCACATCTCTCGATGCCATTAGAGAAAAATAATGGGGGTTCAAATGTAGTACCCATATCATTGTGATAGTTCTCAATATCTTGGGTGCCATTGTTGGTATTGTGTGTAAACATAGTAGAGTTTAGAGGCAACATCTGTATAAAAGCAACATTGTTCTTGTTTCCATCAACGTTCACCATATTTTGATCAATGCAACCATCTTGATAAGTAGAAGTTGATAAATTTTGAAACACAACAGATGGCATGAACTGACTCTGATCGCCACTTTCATTATTGTACTCATGATTAATATTCATTATATTTTCAGCAAAGCACCCAAGATGATAGTTTTGATGATCACCACTACTAATATCTTGATAATTTTCGACGCCATTAGAGAAGAATAATGGGGCTTCAAATGTAGTACCCATATCATTGTGATAATTCTCAATATCTTGGCTGCCATTGTTGGTATTGTGTGTAAGCATAGTAGATTTTAGAGGCAACATTTGCATAAAATCAACATTGTTCTTGAATCCATCAATGTCCACTATATTTTGATCAATGCAACTACCATGATAAGTAGAAGTTGATAAATTCTGAAACACAACGGATGTCATAAACTGACTTTGATCACCACTCTCTTTACTGTACTCATTATTAATGTTCATTATATCTTCAGCAAAGCACCCAAGATGATAGTTTTGATGATCGCTACTGTTAATATCTTGATTATTAGAAGTTGATAATTTTTGAAGTTTGAGCGCCACATTTTCTCTCACCTTTTCTAACTTCTCGATGATTGATGTCACCTCTTCAGGTGTTTGGTAAACATTAAACTCTTCATTTTCCCACCAAAACTCTTCAGACTCTCTCTTTCTCTTCTTGGTCTTGGACACATTATTGTGAGGAGTTAATTGCTCCATATTTTGATGAGACGAAGAAGTAGAAAGATTATTGTAATTGTTGATGGGATGAGAGACATGGTTATTGAGGAATGTGTCGAGAAGAAGATTGATGTTAGGGTGTGCAAAAGTATAAAACTTTTCTTTGGCCAAAGGAGCAGAAACCAAAATTACAACCTGCGCATTGCAGAGAACACACAATTCTGCTGCTTTGTTAAACAGACCCGTTCGTCTTTTACTGAATGTAACAGCTCTCTGCTCTTTTGTTTCACGTTTTTGCATTGGAATTTTTCTTTTTTTCACTGAACTGCAAGTAGTTGCACTCATTTTTTCTGATCGAATTGTTGGTGAAACTTTCTGATAAAAATATTACAATACGTCAACTTTCGTCTCACTAAAAAAATACTCATTGTAATTGAAAATACAATTCATTATATTACTATTTTATAGTAAACCAATACACGATAATTGTTTTACACAAATATTATACATTATAATTACTGGATATGGCACAATATATTGTATAAATTATATTCTCATAATAATAAGAATATAATTTAATTATCTAAGAAAAAAATACAAGTCAATGGGCTTCGTTACATTCATTATATTGTTGAATGAAACTAAAAAATTTGAAACCCATAATTCAAAAATAATATTGTGTCATATCATCATGATAATAATAATATTATAACGAAATAGGCTCGAAACTTATAACTATTACATACAACCCGTAAAAAATATAACAAAATTTCGTAACAATATTAAAACAATTCAATAAGCTTTATACCTATGAATATTACATACATATTATAATATGGAATACAACCAAATGATCCGAAACTCATAATTCAAATACAATATTGTGTCATATCATCGTGATAATAATAATATTACAACGAAATAGGTTCGAAACTTATAACTATTACATACAATCCGTAAAAAATATAACAAAATTTCGTAACAATATTAAAATAATTCAATAGGCTTAATACCTATGAATATTACATTTATATTGTAATATTGAATACAACCAAATGATCCGAAATCTATAATTCAAATACACTAATGTATGTAATATTAAGATGATAATAATAATAATACAACCCAATAGGCTCAAAGCTTATAAATATTATATACGATCCGTAAAAAATATAACAAAACTTCATAACAATATTAAAACAATTCAATAGGCTTGATGTCTATGAATATTACATACATATTGTAATATGGAATACAACCAAATGATCCGAAACTCATAATTCAAATACAATATTGTGTGTCGTATCATCATGATAATAACAATATTACAACGCAATAAGCTCGAACTTTATAACTATTACATACAACCCGTAAAAAATATAACAAAACTTCGTAACAATATTAAAACAATTCAATAGGCTTGATACCTATGAATATTACATATTTATTGTAATACGGAATACAACCAAATGATCCGAAATCCATTATTCAAATACAATAATGTGGGTAATATCATGACGAAAATAATAAAAATACAATCCAATAGGCTCAAAACTTATAAATATTATATACAACCTGTAAAAAATATTACAAAACTTAATAACAATATTATAAGATAAATAAACAGACTTGACGCCTACAAATATTACATACATATTGTAATATGGAATACAACCACAAGATCCAAAACCCATAATTTGAGTACAACTAATTGAAAAAATATATAATATATATAATAATAATAGAACCCAATAGGCTTCTCATCCAATAAAAATAATATACATTGGAATTTCAACTATAAGCCCCGAATAATTGAAATAACAAACATAATAATACGCAGAGAACCCGTAATAATACAATCCATTATACAATTGTAGTTTGTCCTCAAACTAAATGAAAATTATATACATTATAATTAGTCCTCAAACCCCAAATAGCAGAACCACCACCATTGCAATTTGTACCCAGTTAAAAAACAAAGATACATTATGATTAGGACTCCTCCATGGGGTTTGAGGCCATTACGTTGTAATGGTGAGCTCAAACCTTAATAACATTATAAAGATTGCATTTTACAGATTCATTTCAAGATTCTCAAATGCAAAACTCCACACAACCTAATTACAGAAAAGCCAGGGAGAAGTAATCAGTGTTATTTCCAGATCTAGGGTTTTGATCTCTTTTCGTTTTTTTATTTTCACAGAGGATTTTCTGGTTTTCTTTTTTAATATTTTTTATTGGTCGTTTGTTACCGAAAAAGGATTACACGGATCTTAGATTTTGGTGACTTTTCCCTAAATGAGTGTTACGGTGGATTCCAGATCTGACTCAGAGGACATGATTTTATGTTTTATCTCGTAAAAGAATCACGAATATTAAGAGAACCACAAACATTAAAGAGTTCTTTGAAAAAATTAAAGAAGAAGATTTGCAATATGAATCTTTAATGGAAAAAAAAAAAAGAAAGCGGCAGTGGAGATCCTTACCAGAGAAGCGAGCGGAGAAGCAAAGTCGAAGCAGTCGATTGAATTTGAGAGAAATCGGAAGGAAACGAAACGTTTCCAATGAACAGAGAGAATCGGGAGGAAAGGGAAGAAGGAATGTGATCTGTCTGAAAGCTGAGTAGAGAGAGAAGAATGGAGTGGTCGGTGCAATATATATAGAGAGAAGAAGACCGTTGGAAACAGCTGTATTTCCAATTTTGCCCCTAAACCTTTCTAAATTCCCTTAAAACACTCCCCCCTTCCCGCCAATAACCTCTTCCAAAACGCTGTCGTTTGCAGGTTATGAGTTGGGGCTGTTAAATTAATTTAATTATAATTATAACTATAATTTGCAAGCAAAATAATAATGTATAACAAAACAAATTAAAAATATAAAAAAAAATCATAAAAATAATAAATTAATCATAAAATTACAAATTTAAATTAAAAAAGAGATGTTCAATTACAGAATTTTCTAGAAAAAAAATATTATTTTTAAAATTAAACCAAAACAAAATATATATTTAAAAATTATTATTTATTTTTCCTAAAAATTAAATTTAAAATAATAAATTAAATAGCACTAATATTTAATAAAATAGATTACTCAGAGAGGAACAATCACATAAAAAATTATGAAAAATCTCGAAAAGAAAAATAAAACATAACAAAACAGGTTAAACATGTATTCAGATCAATAGAAGAATAAGCTGAAATAAGGTAAAACCAAAGAGGCTAACTGTTTCAATAGTCTCTTTCAGGAGAAGCTTCTCACAAATCAAACATTCATGTAGTGAAAATCAAAACAGATGAAAGGTATATATTCCTTATATACAGAAGCTAACCATACCATCTTATCTAACACATTCGTAAAAAAAATTAAAATGAACAAAAAAGAAAAACAACTTGAGAATGAAAAGCATATCGACCTTGATTAATATCATGCAAGGAATGTGGAGCTGACTAGTTTTCAGTCTTTACCAAAAACTTGAACCAGCACTAAGCACTCTCTTATCGAAACAAAACAATAAAATTGTAATACCCAAAGTCTTTATAAGGTAAGTCTCACTCTTTCTTGATAAAATATTTTTCACTAAATACCATACTCCACATAAACAGGATCCATAAAACCATGTGAGGAAAACAGCAGCTACCGCTAGCAGCTCCAATATGTCCACTAGAATCCTGTTACAGACAAAATCCCATATCGTATGTTCCCTTTCTTTTGACCTCTTGCACGACTTACTTCCCATAGGCTTATACAGGAACATTCATATATTAGCACCCAGAACCAACAATAGATTAACTTGTACTTTGCCTTAGTCCTGTAAGGCTCAAAGTTTTACACAAAAAATGTGTCTTACAAATGTTATGGTAATAGTTTGACTGTCAATCTTTTTTCTTATGTAGAACTTTGAGTTTTTGTTCAATTAGTGTTTTAATTATTGAATTAAAACACTTAATAAAAATGCTATCTAAAGCTTATAATCTCCAAACAACAGTCCAAATGAGTGGGGTATTATTATATTATTTCTGCATAAAAGATGATCGGATCAAGCACTAGAATAGTCTGAAGCGATTGACTGCAAGAATATTGCACAATGGCAGAAAATTTTCATAATGATGTTGCAAGCATAACGATTGCAAATTAATCTTTACGGAAAATTAGTGGAGAAATGAAGATAGAAGAACAGAAGTGAAATATAAGAATTTTCGAAGAGGGTAATTTATGATTATTATAAATGAATTGAATATGGTAATTTGTGATTGTCACTTTCTTTTCTTTAGGTGCTAGGGTTGGATATTTTCTAGTTTTTAATATGTAAATTTTATAGTTTAAAATATTAATTTTGTTCTCCATTTTATTAATGTCAAAGTATTTTTTTCAAGTTGAGTTCATAATTATTTTAGAATCAGTTTTAATAAATATACACAGTGTTAAAAACTGAATAAAAATTTAATCTATGTCGAGAAAAGATTTTCTCTGCGTAGAATTTGTTTTTCGTTAGAAAACTTAGAAAGATTGAAAAACAGTTGTAATCGAACTTTTTTTAATTTATTAATAATATGATTGTATAGATTAAATAAAATAAATCAATCATCCTCGATAAGCTTAATAAAATTTAATAATTATTATTATTTTAAAACACAGAAAATAAATAGTAAAATAAAAGAATTTTCTTCATTTTTTGTTGGAATTAAATTTATATATATATATATATACATATATGAATTGAAAGAAGCATGAGAAAAAAAAAATGTTAATTTGATCCAAAAATAATAATATATGAACTGGGCAGATGGTGGACAAGAACAGGCATGTAATAAAGTTTTGATTTTAAAGCTTCTGGTAACAGGTGGGTTTTCTGGATTTTCAAGTCCCGAGCTTCTTCTCCAGCATTTCATCCACTGTCCCAACCAGATCAAACAGATTCATTCCCTTCTTATCACCCGCGGCTCTCTCCTCAACCACACTTCTTCATGGAACACCGTTCTCATTTACAACACTCTCATTTGATCTTATCTCTCTACGGGACTCTCTCGTACTTCTTTACTACTTTTCACCCGCATGATTTCACAGGGACTTTCACCAAACCATCTCACTTTCCCATCTCTAATCAAAGTTGCTTCTTGCTCTCCCTCATCTGGCCCAATTCTCCATGCTCATGCTCTCAAATGGGGTGTTTTATGCGACCCATTTGTGCAAACTTCATCCGTGAGTGTGGACGCCGAAGTGTGTGACATACGCACTGCACGTAAGATGTTTGTGGAAATTCCTCATCCATGTATTGTAGCGTGTAATGCTTTACTTGACGCTTTTGGGAGGAATGGAGACATGGGTTCTGCTTTTCTGTATTTCCAGAGCATGCCCGGGAAGGACGTGGTTTCATGGACGAGTGTTATTAATGGGTTCGTGATGAATGGACGCTTTGTTGATGCATTGCCACTTTTTGCAAAGATTATGGTTCACGAGGATGTGGTCCGCGGTTCCGTAAAGTCTAATGAGTCTGCATTTGTTACTGTGCTGTCTTCTTGTGCTAATTTAGATGGAACTGGTCTTTATCAAGGGAAGCAGATACATGGATATGTTGTTAAGAATGGGTTCAGTTTTTGCGCTGTCGTGGGGGCTGCGTTGGTAGATTTGTATGGAAAGGCAGGTTGTTTGGAGACTGCAAAAAGAGTATTCAATCGGATAGAGGTTAAAGAGGTTTTCACCTGGAATGCAATGATTTCTTCACTTGCCTGTCATGGCAGGGCGAAGCAAGCTCTATGTTTGTTTGAGAAGATGAAAGTGCAAGGATTTTGCTCCAATGAGGTTACCTTTGTTGCTATTCTTGCTGCTTGTGCTCCAGCTAAACTTGTTGACTTGGGTTTGAAGTTGTTTCCGTCAGTGTCAAGTCGATATGGGTTTGTACCAATAATGGAGCATTATGGCTGTGTTGTTGATCTATTGGGCAGAGCAGGAATTCTGAGAGATGCAGTTGGGTTTGCACTTGGCATGCCCTTCATGCCTGATGCCTCTGTTTTGGGAGCTCTTTTTGGTGCCTGTAAGATTCATGGGGACGTTCAGTTGGGAAATGAAGTAGGAAAGAAGCTCCTTGAATTACAGCCAAAACATTGTAGCCGATATGTGGTGTTGTCAAATATAAGTGCTGTTGGGGAAAGGTGGGGAGATGCTGCTAATTGGAGGAAAGCGATGGCAGAGTCTAAAATCCGAAAAATTCCAGCATGTAGTTTGATTGGCTCCATCAAAGTTGATTCACTAAGCGGATAATTTGTTTCTTAATCAGTTACTACATGTTAGTGCACAAGAGATAACACTCACACAAATGTCATTTACCTATTGACCAAATTTGAGTAAGGTTTCTACATCCGGGATTCTGATGTGATTTATCTTTTTTGCTCTAGTTATAAGATTAACCTAGTACATGGGAATACAGATACTAGAAGGGATTTTTAGGTCATAATTTTTATAAGTGACAATTGATAGATTTGGTTGACTACTGAGTTGTTTATGTGAATATGAAGCAAATTTTATATGTGAGTGATAGATAATACACATAAAACGTTTTTAGAATTATTTTATATGTGGAATCGATTCTTGAGACATGGATTTGCTCTTTTTATTCAGAAAGCTTTCCTAGAAAGGATGTATTAATAGATTAAGTATTATTAATTAGTTTGTGAATTGCTTTTAGTAAGGCAATTAGGTTTTTTCATAGATGATGATGCACGAGGATGGGGCTGGAGGTTTTGCAAAGCCCATTCTAATTATTATGCTAACTTAAATTAAGGTGGCATTTATAAAAGGAAGCATTTACATGGCTAGATTGTCAAGGATGAGATTTTCTTCAGGTATTTGTATGGTGATAGATGTATTGGGAGACTAATTAAAGATTAGAGTATCTTATTGAATGTAACTCAAAATTTTATGGATAATTTTTAATGTAGTTTGAAGTTATGGTACTTAAATGATATTTGGTCCTAGAAGAGAATTCTAGGATCCGATCAATTCTAGGGTCTAATCAAGAATACCTAAAAGTCCTCTGTATTTATCACATGTAGTTATTAATTAATACCTTGTAAAAGCTAAGATGCATTGTTGGAGTAATTAAAGAAGACGGAAATTTTGTTAAAGGCAAATGGTAAGATGTGATTTAGCTCACTAGCTTATCATGATTGTTAAAGTGGAAATTTCCTCCAAAAAAATATCATAATTGATTTGCTTGAGCCAACAAATTTATGTCGATCCTTGGTGCTTTATTATCTATTCATCACCGATCTGCTTTCAATCGATACTCCTGAAATTTTTGGTTATCAATGGATGCAGCGAGTGCAGAGCAGCGAGCTTCCTCCTCAGGTTCTGGATATGCTTAGTATATGTTCTTAAGTTTATGAGGTGCTGGAGCTTCACGGATCACCTTTATAGGGCCCTACTGCGGGCAGGAATTCATACATCTAAAGATGATGATGGGGTTGAAAGAGGAAAGGATATGAATAAAATAACTTGAAAAAGCCATTGGAGTCTCAATATAAATAATTATCTTCTCCTAAAATTGTGCCTCTTCTCTGTGGTTTCCTGATGAACTAGGTAAGATCATGTAACACAGGAGAACCACTGAACAGATAACTTGCCAGTGTTCTATGAAGTAGATCCAACACATGTTAGGAAGTATACTGCGAGGGAGTTTTTCTGAAACATTTGCCGCACATGAAGAGCACCTAAAAGATGTAAAGAACAAAATACAACAGCTGAGGTGCTGCGAGGGAGGTTGCTGACTTGGGAGAAATGATTTTTGTGACATATGTAAGCTTGATCTCAGCTTTCTTCTCAATAAACTACAAACTATTACCACGCATTTTCTTTGTGTTAATTCTAGAGCAGAGGGTTTAGAGACACGGCCATAATTTTGTCGAAAGCATTGTGAAATATATAAGTTTCCTCTGTTTTACGGATTTTTATTTTTATATGTGCTCCATAACATACTTCTCAAATTTAAATGATCAATTTACATGGATAAATGTGCATATAATAAATTATATTTAATTGGTTAGTTTGTAACTGTTATTTGGAAAACTCCACGTTCTCCGCTTGTTGAGATTTTTACTAAATTTCAGCAGTTGGGAAGCAATCATAACTTTCGTTTTTTTTTCTAGGCAGGCATGAGGCACTGTTCAATTTCGCCCAATAGTTAGTTGGAAGAGATGATCTTGGAGAAGAAATCAAGCCTGAACTCAAGATGGATCAAATGGAGTTGACATAGCAAGTGGGATTGGAGGGACAGGGAAGATGATATTTGCTAAGACTGTTTATAACATCAACTTTGAAAAATTCAGGGACAGAAGATTTCTTGCAGATGTCAGAGCAACTGCAGCACAGTTTCCACGGTTTGCTTCACTTACAAGAACAACTTCTTTTGGATTTATCAAGATTTAGAAATACAAGTTCAACAATGTTGATGAGGGGATTAGTAAGATAAAAAAGAATTATATGCTTTATAGGAGTTCTTGTTGTTCCCGATGACGTGGATGACTCGGGACATTTAGATAAAATAATTGGAATGCTAGAATGGTTTTCCCCTGGAAGCAAAATCATTATAATTAGGAATCACCAGCTTTACGTATTTTTAAATCTGAGCATCTTTGAGGACTAATTTTTTGTTCATTGATTCTCATATTTGCTTGGCTTTTTTGCAAGAGCAATACACAGAGAACAAATAGTCAGAAAGAGATAAAGAATTGCATAGAGAAGCTCATAGCGTACAGAGTGGAGTTTGCTGGGGCTCTTTCTTGCCCGCGCTTGGTGTGAATGTAACCAAAGTTAGGTATGAATTTTTATTAAAACTTTATATTACATTAAAATATTAGGTACAATAAAATTAAGACTGAAAATTCTTTTTTACAAAAAAAAAGGTACAAAAACATATTTTTACCATTGCTGAATTTTTTTAGAAAAAAATAGGAAGAAGATGTATGCTAACGAATTAACAACGTACCCACCTGATCTTTCTCTTCTAACTATCTCAACAACAGGCTCAGGCATGTCATACACAGGATTTTGAACCATATATTGCTGATACATTGACCTACTCGTGATTATACCTTCGTCTACTTGAGGGAATTTTGAATGGATGAATTTACTTTCTTCTACACCTTCTGTTTCATCAGCTTGAATCTGATATGAGAATTGATCAGGCCATGGCGGCAATGGAGGAGCTGAGGACTGGACGGAGGAGCATGAACAGCAACAACACTGGTGCATCGGAACAGGGTAGTGGGGCTCCTCAAGGTACTTCCTTTTCTTCTTGGATCTTGACCAGATTTTGAGCTTCTTCACAGCCTTCATCATTTTCATGGTAAAACCTAGATAGATTTTCAGAAAGAAACAAGGACTTGTAGGGTAAAGTGATTTTTTTTAGAAGAAGATACATCCAAATTTTTTTCAACTTTTTGGACCGTTGGCTCTATACCATCATAAGTAAAACAACTGGCTGAATCACAAAGTTCAATTCTCATATGGTTTGAACATGGTTTAGGGTAACAATAGATGGAGTCTTGAGTGAATTTTACAAACTTTGATTTCGGTATAGTTTTATAATTTTAAAATATAAAACTTTATCGAATCCGAGTAGGTTTTAAAATTTAATTAAATTTTTTATCCAATTAGATTTCTAACTAAATCAATTTCTATTATATATAAATATATTATTTAAATTAAATATATATTATTATAAAAATATATTTTTAATTTAAGTCATCCCTCGAATGATTATGCGATAAAATCTGCACCGGTAAGCTTAAATAAATAAATTCCTTGTTCGTTTGGCTTAATTCATATATTTAGTAAAATATTGATTTATGTCCGTTAGGTTTAATTTTTACCCGAACATTAATCTATAAAATATTTTTATGATTTGATATATTTAATAATAAATTTTAAATATATTTTATTTTTTTTTTATTTCTTCAACTGAAGAAAGAAATTAAAAATGATAGTGATTATAAATGTTGATATCTTTTTTTTAAAATAAAATACTAATATCTTTATATTATAATAAATAAAATTTTGTTCTAAATATTTTTTAAAAAATAATTAATTAAAAACTTAAAACTAATTAAGAACCCAAATAATAAGAGCTATTTAATTTAAAATATAAAATAAAATTAACTCTTAATTCTAGTTAATTTGGGAGATTTTTAAGTTTGGGGTTGATTGGTCGAGTATAAAATATTTGTATGAATTTTTCTTTTTTAATCTCATAGTTGATGACTATAAATATTGATTCCGTACACATTTACTTCATCATTTAGGGGATGATAAGAATTAAACTATGATCAATATGCCAAAGAAAAAATTGAGAGATCACAAGAACATTTTATTACACTGCAAAGGAAATACAGAGAAAGCTTACAATCAACTAGAAAAGAAAGATTCCAACAATGAAAAAAATTCAGTGTTATCCTCCATTGTTGAAGAATTAACATAGTCGTCACCAAGAAACAAGTCATTGTAAGTTGTTCCTCCAGTAACTGAAAAACTATTATCTTTAAAATTTGATTCAGACAAATTCTGCTTGTCTATGCCTTTATCACTATGAGAAAATAGTGAAACTAATCCAGTAGCATTATCTTGAAGAAATGAAGGATTCTCATCTCTGAACTCCCATTCAAAAGAAGTATTGATATGGTGATCCAAGTCATTGGAGGAGAAGGACGGTGAAAATTGTTCATTTTGACTGTATGAAGTAGTGATCTTATCATTCATCCAACTAAAATTTTGATCACCAATACAAAGAGACGTAGCACATCTCTCGATGCCATTAGAGAAAAATAATGGGGGTTCAAATGTAGTACCCATATCATAGTGATAGTTCTCAATATCTTGGGTGCCATTGTTGGTATTGTCTGTAAACATAGTAGAGTTTAGAGGCAACATCTGCATAAAAGCAACATTGTTCTTGTTTCCATCAACGTTCACCATATTTTGATCAATGCAACCATCTTGATAAGTAGAAGTTGATAAATTTTGAAACACAACAGATGGCATAAACTGACTCTGATCGCCACTTTCATTATTGTACTCATGATTAATATTCATTATATTTTCAGCAAAGCACCCAAGATGATAGTTTTGATGATCACCACTACTAATATCTTGATAATTTTCGACGCCATTAGGGAAGAATAATGGGGCTTCAAATGTAGTACCCATATCATTGTGATAATTCTGAATATCTTGGCTGCCATTGTTGGTATTGTGTGTAAGCATAGTAGATTTTAGAGGCAACATTTGCATAAAATCAACATTGTTCTTGAATCCATCAATGTCCACTATATTTTGATCAATGCAACTACCATGATAAGTAGAAGTTGATAAATTCTGAAACACAACGGATGTCATAAACTGACTTTGATCACCACTCTCTTTACTGTACTCATTATTAATGTTCATCATATCTTCAGCAAAGCACCGAAGATGATAGTTTTGATGATGACTACTACTAACATCTTGATTATTAGAAGTTGATAATTTTTGAAGTTTGAGCGCCACATTTTCTCTCACCTTTTCTAACTTCTCGATGATTGATGTCACCTCTTCAGGTGTTTGGTAAACATCAAAGTCTTCATTTTCCCACCAAAACTCTTCCGACTCTCTCTTTCTCTTCTTGGTCTTGGACACATTATTGTTAGGAGTTAATTGCTCCATATTTTGATAAGAGGAAGAAGTAGAAAGATTATTGTAATTGTTGATGGGATGAGAGACATGGTTATTGAGGAATGTGTCGAGAAGAAGATTGATTTTAGGGTGTGCAAAAGTATAAAACTTTTCTTTGGCCAAAGGAGCAGAAACCAAAATTACAACCTGAGCATTGCAGAGAACACACAATTCTGCTGCTTTGTTAAACAGACCCGTTCGTCTTTTACTGAATGTAACAGCTCTCTGCTCTTTTGTTTCACGTTTTTGCATTGGAATTTTTCTTTTTTTCACTGAACTGCAAGTAGTTGCACTCATTTTTTCTGATCGAATTGTAGGTGAAACTTTCTGATAAAAATATTACAATACGTCAACTTTCATCTCACTAAAAATATACTCATTGAAATTGAGAATACAATTCATTATATTACTATTTTTTAGCAAACCAATACACGATAATTGTTTTACACAAATATTATACATTATAATTACTGGATATAGCACAATATACTGTATAAATATACTTGTATGTCAAATAATTAACATTCTTATTTACAAACTAAGAAATTATGTTCACCAACAAGATTCAGTTTATTTTTTATTTCAATTTAAGTCTTATTTACCATCAAATTGAAGAAGTAAATTGATAATGTCTTAGTATAACATTTTTAATATTATAATGTTTTAATTTAATCTTATTTGCTTGTTAAAATTTGAAGATTAAACTTTGTTGTCGGTCAATACAATTTTAGATGCAATTAAATTTTACAAACACATCAAAAAAATATAATATGCATTACAATTCGGTTCAACCCTCCATAAGATATCATAAATAATAGCAATAATGAAATTCATCGCAAAAATATTATTACAATCCCATTTGGCTCCATGTCAATACAAATAACATACACTTAAACTTGGTTAAAATCAAATTATAATTTGAGTTCGGCCCACAACTTTAAAAAAAAAATTAATAATAACAATAATACAACTGAGTTTAGCAACTTATAAAACCCATAAAAGTTAATAAACTTCGTAATAATAAAAATATAGTTTAATTATCTAAGAAAAAAAATACAAGTCAATGAGCTTCGTTACATTCATTATATTGTTGAATGAAACTAAAAAATTTGAAATCCATAATTCAAAAACAATATTGTGTGTCATAATAATAATAATAATAATATTACAACGAAATAGGCTCGAAACTTATAACTATTACATACAACCCGTAAAAAATATAACAAAATTTCGTAACAATATTAAAACAATTCAATAGGCTTTATACCTATGAATATTACATACATATTGTAATATGGAATACAACCAAATGATCCGAAACTCATAATTCAAATACAATATTGTGTCATATCATCGTGATAATAATAATATTACAACGAAATAGGCTCGAAACTTATAACTATTACATACAATCCGTAAAAAATATAACAAAACTTCGTAACAATATTAAAATAATTCAATAGGCTTGATACCTATGAATATTACATATATATTGTAATATTGAATACAACCAAATGATCCGAAATCTATAATTCAAATACACTAATGTATGTAATATTAGGATGATAATAATAATAATACAACCCAATAGGCTCAAAGCTTATAAACATTATATACGATCCGTAAAAAATATAACAAAACTTCATAACAATATTAAAACAATTCAATAGGCTTGATGTCTATGAATATTACATACATATTGTAATATGGAATACAACCAAATGATCCGAAACTCATAATTCAAATACAATATTGTGTGTCGTATCATCATGATAATAATAATATTACAACGCAATAAACTCGAACTTTATAACTATTACATACAACCAGTAAAAAATATAACAAAACTTCGTAA
The DNA here is from genome assembly GCF_054855325.1 of Carica papaya. Taxonomy (NCBI): domain Eukaryota; kingdom Viridiplantae; phylum Streptophyta; class Magnoliopsida; order Brassicales; family Caricaceae; genus Carica; species Carica papaya. The sequence continues at coordinate 35,230,844 of NC_142317.1, forward strand.
CAATATTAAAACAATTCAATAGGCTTGATACCTATGAATATTACATATATATTGTAATACGGAATACAACCAAATGATCCGAAATCCATTATTCAAATACAATAATGTGGGTAATATCATGACGAAAATAATAAAAATACAATCCTATAGGCTCAAAACTTATAAATATTATATACAACCTGTAAAAAGTATAACAAAACTTAATAACAATATTAGAAGATAAATAAACAGACTTGACGCCTACAAATATTACATACAGATTGTAATATGGAATACAACCACAAGATCCAAAACCCATAATTTGAGTACAACTAATATATAATATATATAATAATAATAGAACCCAATAGGCTTCTCATCCAATAAAAATAATATACATTGGAATTTCAACTATAAACAGACTTGACACCTACAAATATTACATATATATTGTAATATGGAATACAACCACAAGATCCAAAACCCATAATTTGAGTACAATTAATTGAAAAAATATATAATATATATAATAATAATAGAACCCAATATGCTTCTCATCCAATAAAAATAATATACATTGGAATTTCAACTATAAGCCCCGAATAATTGAAATAACAAACATAATAATACGCAGAGAACCCGTAATAATACAATCCATTATACAATTGTAGTTTGTCCTCAAACTAAATGAAAATTATATACATTATAATTAGTCCTCAAACCCCAAATAGCAGAACCACCACCATTGCAATTTGTACCCAGTTAAAAAACAAAGATACATTATGATTAGGACTCCTCCATGGGGTTTGAGGCCATTACGTTGTAATGGTGAGCTCAAACCTTAATAACATTATAAAGATTGCATTTTACAGATTCATTTCAAGATTCTCAAATGCAAAACTCCACACAACCTAATTACAGAAAAGCCAGGGAGAAGTAATCAGTGTTATTTCCAGATCTAGGGTTTTGATCTCTTTTCGTTTTTTTATTTTCATGGAGGATTTTCTGGGTTTCTTTTCCAGTATCTTTTATTGGTCATAAGCAAAACGCTAAATCTCGTTTGTTACCGAAAAAGGATTACACGGATCTTAGATTTTGGTGACTTTTCCCTAAATGAGTGCTACGGTGGTTTCCAGATCTGACTCAGAGAATATGATTTTATGTATTATCTCGTAAAAGAATCACGAATATTAAAAGAACCACAAATATTAAAGAGTTTTTTTGACAAAATTAAAGAAGAAAATTTGCAATATGAATCTTTAATGGAAAAAAAAAAAAAAAAAGCGGCAGTGGAGATCCTTACCAGAGAAGCGAGCGGAGAAGCAAAGTCGAAGCAGTCGATTGAATTTGAGAGAAATCGGAAGGAAACGAAACGCTTCCAATGAACAGAGAGAATCGGGAGGAAAGGGAAGAAGGAATGTGATCTGTCTGAAAGCTGAGTAGAGAAGAATGGAGTGGTCGGTGCAATATATATAGAGAGAAGAAGACCGTTGGGAACAGCTGTATTTCCAATTTTGCCCCTAAACCTTTCTAAATTCCCTTTAAACCCTCCCCCTTCCCGCCAATAACCTCTTCCAAAACGCTGTCGTTTGTAGGTTATGGGTTGGAAAAAACTGGGCTATTAAATTAATTTAATTATAATTATAATTATAACTATAATTTGCAAGCAAAATAATAATGTATAACAAACAAATTAAAAATACCAAAAAAATCATAAAATATATACTTAAAAATTATTATTTATTTTTCCTAAAAATTAAATTTAACTATTAAATCAAACTTTGAAACTAAAGCTATTATAAGAATATACTTAATAATAAATATCTTATATCTTTATCTTTATATTTAATAATTTATTAAATTATACGACTATACGAATAAATATTAAATTGAATGTATATTATCAAATTAGTTAATTAAATATATCATTATTTTAATTTTTTCAAGGTGAAGGTTAAATATTATATGAAGACATGATTTTTTTTAAATAATTTTGAAACAATATCACAAATAATACTAATAAATTAAATTTAAAACAACAAATTAAATTGCACTAATATTTAATAAAAATATTTTATTGTCTCAAAATGTTAACTTAACGACTCTTCCACATTGATCTAATGAATTTAGGATTCTGATTCCTAAACTCCCCTTAATAAATCAAACTCAGAATAGAAAAAATAGAATAGTATATATATTCCCTTACAACTTATCTAATTAATGTTCATTGATAGCAGTAATGAAAAATTATTACTTATTATATTCCAATCTATACCATAATAGGATACTCAGTAAGGAATAATCACATAAAAAACTATAGAAAATCTCGAAAAGAAAAACAAAATAACTTAAATATGTATTCGGATCAATAGAAGAATAAGTTGAAATAAGATAAAATAAAAGAGACTACCTGCTTCAATAATTTCCTTCAGGAGAAGCTGTTCACAAGTCATATATTCATGTACCGAAAATCAAAAGAGATTAAAGGTATATATTATTTATATATAGAAGCCAACCGTACTATTTCATCCAGCTCATTCGTAGAAAAAATAAAAGGAACAAAAAAGAAAAACAACTTGAGATGGAAGAGCATATAGCCCTTGATTAATATCATGCAAGGAAGGTGGAGCTGACTAGTTTTCAGTCTTTACCCAAAACTTGAACCAGCACTAAGCACTCCATTGCCGAAACAAAACAGTAAAACTGCAATACCCAAAGTCTTTATAAGGCAAGTCTCATTCTTTCCTGATGAAATATTTTTCACTAAATACCATACTCCACCTAAACAAGATACATAAAGTCGTGTGAGGAATACAACAGCTACTCCTAGCAGTTCCAATCTGTCCACCAAAATCCTACTACAGACAAAACTCCATATCGTGTGTTTCCTTTATTCTGACCTCTTGCATGACTTACTTCCCATAGGCTTATGCATGAACATTCATATATTATAGCCCGGAACTAACAATAGATGAACTTGTTCTTTGCCCTAGTCTTGTGAAGCTCAAAGTTTTACACAAAAATGTATTTTACGAAGGTTATGGTAATAGTTTGGCTGTCAATTTTTTTTTTTTCTTTGTTGTAGAACTCTGAGCTAGTGTTCAATTAGTAAGATTTGACAATCTCATGCTTTTTAAAAAGTCTCTCTAAAACCTACAACCTCAAGATAACACTCTAAATGAGTGGGGTATTACTATATTATTTATGCATATAAGATGATCGAGTCAAATACTCCAAAAGTCTGAAGCAATTGACTGCAAGCATATTGCACAGTGGTAGACAATTTTCACAATGATGTTGCAAGCATAACGATTGCAAATTAATCATTATGAAAAATTAGCGGAGAAACGAAGATAGAAGGACCGAAATGAAATATAAGAATTTTCGAAGAGGGTAATTTATGATTATTGTCAATGAATTGAAGATGGTAATTTGTGATTTTCAATGAGCCGAACCTTCATGGATACTTTTATCGCTTTCTTTTCTTTGGGTATTAGGGTTGGTTATTTTCTAGTTTTTAATGTGTAAGTTTTATAACTTAAAATATTAATTTTGTTCTCGATCTTGTGAATGTTAAAGTTTTTTTTCAAGTTGAGTTCATAATTCTTTTAGACTCGATTTTAATTAATATACAAAGTGTTAAAAACTTAATAAAAATTCTCTAAGTAGGATTTGTTTTTCATTAAAAAAATTAGAAAGATTGAAAAATAGTTGTAATCGAACTTTTTTTAATTTATTAATAATATGATTGAATAGATTAAATAAAATAAATATATTTTTCTCGTTAAGTTTAATAAAATTTAATAATTATTATTATTTTAAAACACACAAAATAAATAGTAAACTAAAAGAATTTTCTTCATTTTTGGTTGGAATTAAATTTATATATATATATATATATATGAATTGAAAGAAGCATGAGAAAATGTTAATTTGATCCAAAAATCTTGTAATTAACAAATATGAACAAGAATGCTAATAATATATGAACTGAGCAGATGGTGGACAAGAACAGGCATGTAATCAAGTTTTGATTTTAAAGCTTCTGGTAACAGGTGGGTTTTCTGGATATTCAAGTCCAGAGCTTCTTCTCCAGCATTTCATCCACTGTCCCAACCAGATCAAACAGATTCATTCCCTTCTTATCACCCGCGGCTCTCTCCTCAACCACACTTCTTCATGGAACACCGTTCTCATTTACAACACTCTCATTTGATCTTATCTCTCTACGGGACTCTCTCGTACTTCTTTACTACTTTTCACCCGCATGATTTCACAGGGACTTTCACCAAACCATCTCACTTTCCCATCTCTAATCAAAGCTGCTTCTTGCTCTCCCTCATCTGGTCCAATTCTCCATGCTCATGCTCTCAAATGGGGTGTTTTATGCGACCCATTTGTGCAAACTTCATCCGTGAATGTGTGACGACGAAGTGTGTGACATACGCAATGCACGTGAGATGTTTGTGGAAATTCCTCATCCATGTATTGTAGCGTGTAATGCTTTACTTGACGCTTTTGGGAGGAATGGAGACATGGGTTCTGCTTTTCTGTATTTCCAGAGCATGCCCGAGAAGGATGTGGTTTCATGGGCGAGTGTTATTAATGGGTTCGTGATGAATGGACTTGATGCATTGCGGATTTTTGCAAAGATGATGGATCACGAGGATGTGGTCCGCGGTTCCGTGAAGCCTAATGAGGCTACATTTGTTACTGTGCTGTCTTCTTGTGCTAATTTAGATGGAACTGGTCTTTATCAAGGGAAGCAGATACATGGATATGTTGTTAAGAATGGGTTCAGTTTGAGCGCTGTCGTGGGGGCTGCGTTGGTAGATTTGTCTGGAAAGGCAGGTTGTTTGGAGACTGCAAAAAGAGTAGTCAATCGGATAGAGGTTAAAGAGGTTTTCACTTGGAATCCAATGATTTCTTCACTTGCCTGTCATGGCAGGGCGAAGCAAGCTCTATGTATGTTTGAGAAGATGAAAGTGCAAGGATTTTGCTCCAATGAGGTTACCTTTGTTGCTATTCTTACATCTTGTGCTCGAGCAAAACCTGTTGACTTGGGTTTGAAGTTGTTTCCGTCAGTGTCAAGTCGATATGGGATTGTACCAATAATGGAGCATTATGGCTGTGTTGTTGATCTATTGGGCAGAGCAGGAATTCTGAGAGATGCAGTTGGGTTTGCACTTAGCATGCCCTTCATGCCTGATGCCTCTGTTTTGGGAGCTCTTTCTGGTGCTTGTAAGATTCATGGGGACGTTCAGTTGGGAAATGAAGTAGGAAAGAAGCTCAGTTGGGAATTACAGCCAAAACATTGTGGCCGATATTTCGTGTTGTCAGATGTAAGTGCCGTTGGGGAAAGGTGGGGAGATGCTGCTAATTGGAGGAAAGTGATGGCAGAGTCTAAAATCCGAAAAATTCCAGCATGTAGTTTGATTGGCTCGGTCAAAGTTGATTCACTAAGCGGATAATTTGTCTATTAATCAGTTACTACATGTTTGTGCACCAGATAACATCACACAAAGGACATTTACCTATTGACCGAATTTGAGTAAGGTTTCTACATCCGGGATTCTGATGTGATTTATCTTTTTTCCTCTAGTTGTAAGATTAACCTAGTATATGGGAATACAGATACTAGAAGAGATTTTTAGGTCATAATTTCTATAAGTGACAATTGATAGATTTGATTGACTACTGAGTTGTTTATGTGAATATGAAGCAAATTTTATATGTGAGTGATAGATAAAACACGTAAAACGTTTTTAGAATTATTTTATATGTGGAATCGATTCTTGAGACATGAATTTGCTATTTTTATTCAAAAAGTTTTCCTAGGAAGGATGTGTTAATGGATTAAGTATTATTAATTAGTTTGTGAATTGCTTTTAGTAAGGCAATTAGGTTTTTTCATAGATGATGATGCATGAGGATGAAGCTGGAGGGTTTGCAAAGCCCTTTCTAATTATTATGTTAACTTAAATTAAGGTGGCATTTATAAAAGGAAGCATTTACATGGTTAGACTGTTAGGGATGAGATTTTCTTCAGGTATTTGTATGGTGATAGATGTATTGGGAGACTAATTAAAGATTAGAGTATCTAATTGAATGGAACTCAAAATCTTATGGATAATTTTTAATGTAGTATGAAGTTATGGTACTTAAATGATAATTGGTCCTAGAAGAGAACTCTAGGATCCGATCAATTCTAGGATCTAATCAAGAATACCTAAAAGTCCTCTGTATTTATCACATGTAGTTATTAATTAATACCTTGTAAAAGCTAAAATGCATTGTTGGAGTAATTAAAGAAGACGGAAATTTTGTTAAAGGCAAATGGTAAGATGTGATTTAGCTCACTGGCTTATCATGATTGTTAAAGTGGAAATTTCCTCCAAAAAAATATCATAATTGATTTGCTTGAGCCAACAAATTTATGTCGATCCTTGGTGCTTTATTATCTATTCATCACCCATCTGCTTTCAATCGATACTCCTGAAATTTTTGGTTATCAATGGATGCAGCGAGTGCAGAGCAGCGAGCTTCCTCCTCAGGTTCTGGATATGCTTAGTATATGTTCTTAAGTTTACGAGGTGCTGGAGCTTCACGGATCACCTTTATAGGGCCCTACTGCGGGCAGGAATTCGTACATCTAAATATGATGATGGGGTTGAAAGAGGAAAGGATATGAATAAAATAACTTGAAAAAGCCATTGGAGTCTCAATATAAATAATTATCTTCTCCTAAAATTGTGACTCTTCTCTGTGGTTTCCTGATGAACTAGGTAAGATCATGTAACACAGGAGAACCGCTGAACAGATATCTTGCCAGTGTTCTATGAAGTAGATCCAACACATGTTAGGAAGTATACTGCGAGGGAGTTTTTCTGAAACAATTGCCGCACATGAAGAGCACCTAAAAGATGTAAAGAACAAAATACAACAGCTGAGGTGCTGCGAGGGAGGTTGCTGACTTGGGAGGAATGATTTTTGTGACATATGTAAGCTTGATCTCAGCTTTCTTCTCAATAAACTACAAACTATTACCATGCATTTTCTTTGTGTTAATTCTAGAGCAGAGGGTTTAGAGACACGGCCATAATTTTGTCGAAAGCATTGTGAAATATATAAGTTTCCTGTGTTTTATGGATTTTTATTTTTATATGTGCTCCATAACACACTTCTCAAATTTAAATTATCAATTTACATGGATAACTGTGCATATAATAAATTATATTTACTTGGTTAGTGTAACTGTTATTTTCAAAACTCTACGTTCTCTGCTTGTTGAGATTTTTACTAAATTTCAGCAGTTGGGAAACAATCATAACTTTCGTTTTTTTTTTCTCTAGGCAGGCATGAGGCACTGTTCGATGTCACCCAATAGTTAGT